>NC_064287.1:7806653-7818115 GCF_019186545.1 Solanum stenotomum | reverse complement strand
TCCGCGTGGCTAATACGATTTCCTATCAAGGTTATTGGTGAGTCCTCCATTCCGGGGACGTTGCTCATGATCTTTTGCTATGTATAAGACTTTTCTTTTTAGTTATGTTTTGACTATGAGGGTGAGCCCGGTAGTTTGTCTTGGCCCCCGCTAAGTACTCATGTTTAGAGGTGGTGTTGGACAAGTTGTGTACTATGCTTGAGCTTGACTCATCTATGGTATTTATGTATCATTTCTTTTTTTTCCCCTTTGATTATCCTTATTGCTTATGGTCATTTTAATTGCTTCCGCGACCAAGGATGTGTAATGATACGCTATGAGGCTTGTTTGGTGTTCCTTCGGGTTCCCCATTCGCCAGTCACGTCTAGGCCCTAGGCTTGGGTCGTGACAGTTTTGAGTTTAGAATTTAGGGTTTATAGGTTAGGTTTAAAGTTTAGGATCTAGGGTTACAATTTAGGGATTAGGATTTAGGGTTTAGAGTTTGTATTTAGGGTTTAGGGTTAGGTTTTAGGGTTTAGGGTTTAGGGTTCAAGGTTTGGGGTTTAGGGTTTCAAGTGGTAGGTTTATGGTTTAGAGTTTAGGGGGTTAGGATTTAGGTCTTAGGGTTACGAGTTGAGGATTTTGGGTTTAGGCTTACGATTTAGGATTTAGGGTTTAGGCTTACGATTTAGGATTTAGGGTTTAGGGAATAGGTTCAGGGTTTAGGGTTACAAGTTTAGGATTTAGGGTTTAGGGTTAGAAGATTAGGATTTAGGGTTGATGCTTAGAGTTCAGTATTTAGGGTTTAGGTTTAGAGTTTGGATTTAGAATTTAGGTTTAGGGTTTAGGGTTTAGGGTTTAGGATTTAGGGTTTAGGGTTTAACATTTAGAGATTAGGATTTAGGATTTATGGTTTAGGTTTAGGGTTTAGGGTTTAGCGTTCAGAGTTTAGGATTTAGTGTAACACCCTGTCCGAACTAGTAAGACCAAGCTAACGTTCAACTAAATCTAATAGGTTGAACTAGAGACTCGCATGTTAATTTATAGTTTAAAACTTGTTTAAATGACTAAAAATGGCTATTGAAGCTAGTTTGGTGATTTTAGAGGTCAAACGTTAAGAAACGACCAGGACGTCCGGAAAGTAGTAGACTAAGCGAGGGCTAAGTTTGAGGGTTAGATCCAAGGAAGAGGAGTAGGGCAGTCCATTCTTTCATGGACACTGCCTCACCTTCCAGGACCACCACCACAGCTCGTGGTGTGGCTCGCGGTAGGCTAGGCAGTGGCTAAACAAAGGCTACCCAAAAACAACCCCTCCACACGAGCCACTTCACGGCTCGTGGTCATAACCATGGCTTGTGGGAAGGCTCGTGGTGGTGCCTTAAATTTGCAAGGGTTAAGGGGAAGGTTTCCTAGATATTGTATCATGACCACGAGAGGCACCACGGCTCATGGAGCCTCACGTGAAGGGCTTTCCATTAGAATTAGAGTACAGGGTCAGCTTAAAATGGTCATATCTCTTAGCTCAAAACGAAATAGGTGTTCCATGGCTGTACAATTAAAGGTCTCTGAGTCCTCTTTCCAACACCGCCGAGTTTGCCCAATTTCGATCTCGGAGTAAAAAGTTATGCCCGAAATAGTGATGCTTTGTCATGCTGAAAAACTTCACGACCCGTTTCACGGGCAGTGGTGATGCTCACGGTCCGTGAAGGCTTTAGTGATGCCATTTCGGCAGTTTCCAGCAAGTAACTTGTTGGGTCTTTTCCCAATTGTTTTAACTCAAGTATATCTCATTTTTCCCAAGCCTAGGACCCCTATTTAAGTAATTCTAATCCCAAAACTCACCCAATCAAATCAATTATTCCAAGACCCAAATAAAAGCCCAACTCCTTTTCACTCCCAAAAATCTTCTCTCTCAAAAATCTCCATTGAAGAACAAAGAAAGAGAGCAGCTACGGCTAGGAGATGGAAGCTTTTCATCACGAAATTTGTGGGATTCTAAGGCTAAGGTATGGGAGTTCTTTATTCTTGGTTAGCTATCACCAAGAAGCCCTTTCAACTATGTTTTCAAAGATCCCTAATTTCTAAGTTTTCAATAAAATCCATGGGTCTCTTTCTAAAATCGATTCCATTGATCTATAATGGTGATTTATGATTATATATGAATGTTTGTGGATGAATTAATGTAATACTTATGGGTTTTGAACAATTCCCCACAAGTCCCATGACTTCCCTTTTCTTTCTCAATTCTAAACCCTAGCTTGTGTTGAATGATGATTGAAGGATGAGAATCTAATATTTTATTATGAAATTCATTATTGTATTATGAGGTTATCCTATATGATGTACGAATATCAAGAACATAGGGTTGAATCTTGAAGAAAGCATTGATGGAAATGAATGAAGGTTTTCAATTGGTAAGTAGCCTTCTATTGAATTGTTGATCCACTTGTGAGGGAGATGTTTACTTATTATATATCCTTTGAATGAATGGTTTGATCCACTTAGGGTGGAGGTTCTTACTTGCTAGTGTGAATTGTAGAGTTGAGACAAGGTCCCTCTTCCTTACAACCGTAGGTATGACTAAGTATGATACATTAAGATTATGAATGATATGTTATGAACAAGGTATGGTCTATATGTTTAATTGTATGAGGTGCTATTGTGGATGGACCCTACCCACATAATCCCCTATATGGATATATGATTGTATACATGGCATGAATGACCTACTTAATGATAAATGTATCCTTGTCTATTGTATAAATGTTAGATAGGTGATTTACATGGTCTAAGATCCTTAAATGCAATATATGTGAATTGTGCATGAGTTGGGATATTATGTATATGTTATGACCCCCCGACAAGGGAGGTGTCTATGATGTTAATGTTGTTGTTGTTGTGCCATTGTGAGGACAATCATGCACACACACTCCATGAATAAATATGAATATGATATGTCTATGGTATCAATTGAAAGGCTAATTCTCATAGGCACCTTTACATACTATTATGAATAAAATGTACATGACCATGAATGTATGACTATGTATGCTAGGATGTGAGTATGAATGTTATGTTATGATTATGGTAGTGTTGATATGCTGAATAAAAGGTAATTCTCACAAACACTATATGAAAGTGAAATGAATGAACATTCTCACATTTTGTTGGTTCTATGATGAAAGTCTATTCTCATCTTTGAAACCTTTGAACTATATGATGAATGATGGATTGAGTCCCTAATGCATTTCTTATTGAATTAAATTGTAAATAAAGGCTTAATACTACTTTAAAAAGGAATTGTGCTTAGCACCGAGCAAGTTAGGATTCCCATATGGGTTCTTGCTACGTTTAGCAAGTCCGAGTTTCCAATTTTTATGTTGTCTCATGAGCTGGAAACCATCTACATTTAGCAAGTCTGGGTTTCTAGTAGCAATCTCCTTGTTCCATAACTATGTTTGCCCATATAGGTATTAGCTAGTGGATCCACCTAGAAGCTATTATGATGGTTCTACCTTGGCAAGTAGAACACTCTCTTTTCGGTGTGGGAGTAGAACACCGGATTCCATGTAGCTCACATGGTCTATGTCGGTTAAGGTTAGTCTTCCCTAAATAATAAGATAATGAATGGAGCATGAACTACTCTATAACTTCTTGGTAAGTTTGCTAAGTAGGAGTGGAGGTATGGGACGCCACTAATACATTGCACTAGAGACTTGGTAGGATGTGGTAGATGGTTCCTTTACATATTGTTATGACATGAATACATGCATCTTATTGAATGAATGGTTGCTATGTGTGACTAGTCTTTATATTCAAAAGGTACACATGATTGGTTCTCTACTTATAACTATTGTTTATAATGGGGTTTAAAGGATAAAGTGCATGACTAAGGTAGCCCTATAGGAGTGCTTAGTGAGGTTAGTATTATGGGATGCTAATCACACATTGCACAAGTGTTCCCTAGGGGTTACTAAAGTAGTGACTTTACTATGAAATGAACATGGATTTGATATTCGCTTATGTTAGTATGAACTTATGTTAAGTATGATCATGGTGGCCTAAAGGTGATACTTAGTGTAGATAGGACTATGGACCCTATCAATACATTGCACAAGTAGAACTTAGGGTTACTTATGTTGTTGTTCTATTATGTTGTTATTGTCTTGATATTGACTATGCATGAGTGGTGTGTCTTGTAATAGATGATATGTGCATTATGACTATGATTAGAGACTATGCCTACGGTGATGTTTATTACCCTTTGTGTTTTGATGAACTATATGTGAGTTGTTTATGACTTATGATTCTTCAACTCTTCCAAGATGATGTTCAAAAGTGCATAAAGCATGAATTCAACTAAATGTCCCTTTTAAGCATGTTTTAATGGTTTTTATGCATGGCTTCCATACTTAGTACTTTTGTTCTAACCCCTTCTTCTATATTTCTTTCAAAGTGTAGGACTTGGAGATGTGGTGTCTTATACTTAAAAGTTGGTGTCCAAGTTTGAATTCTCATAGGTTGTCCCTCTATAGTCATTCTCTGTTTAGTCCACACTATTACATAATCCAGTTCATTATCCAAGAATATAGATATGTCTAGAATTGAAATGAGCTATCTTAGATCCTCCTGATAATTAGGTTTGATTCATAAAACTCTTCCTAACCAGCTTCACCTTTGGCATGGTATTACTAAATTTGCCAATAAGAGTGAATCTACACCTATCAGCCCACTTAACCAGAAAATCATTTTCTGTAAAAATCACAGTTGGTCGACCTTGCTTAGTGGTGTTCTTAGGAGTCTCAAGAGTAATAGGTGCAACAGTCTTGCTTAGATTAAATCTAAGCCTAGCAGCATAAGATTGTATCACAGTGTAAGGAGCAGGTCCTGCATAACATCCTTTTTAGGCAGCTGATGAGCATTAGCATTATTAGGTTCCTTAGAAGGTATATGCTCTTCTTGCCCTATCTTATTATGTTGGACCTGATTGGTAAGTCTAGCAAAGTTATTATAGATTTGAGGGTACTGACTATATTGTCTACCTACATTCCCAGAATCCCCATTCCCCTGCATTTTCTTATTCCCATGAGGTTGTTCCTGCATTTGATTAGGAACCTTATCTGCATGCATTTATTGACTTGTAGTCAAAGTTATCCTTAGTTTAGCATTATTTTGATCCTCTTCTTGACTACCTCTAATTCCTTTTTCCTACTGTATACTGGGATCATGTACTTGGACCTGTTCTTGCCTTTTATGCAAGACCGCAGTACTAGAATTCAGTGCTTCCCCTTTATTTTGCAGATTCCTGATCGAAGTGGTGCTAATTGCATTTTCTTGTTCATCAAATTTGGACCTTGAATTTTTGCCAATTTCCATCCTTGACATCGCTGCATCTACAACAATGTTCTTGCTCCCATTGTTGATTGTTGTTTCTTGAATCTGCAGCTTAGAAGAAGTATGCATAACTTTGAGTGGAGTAGAATAATCAAGTATTATCTTAGGAATATTGCCTTGATTGCTGGGGATATTTCTTTGAGACCCTTCGTCCCCTATGGTGATCGGATCTCCGGCGTCGTCACCACAACATAGCTCGCCGGCGATTCGAACATTAAATTGCTTCAAAATTTCAGTATCATGATTGCCTTGACGTGGGGAACAAACCCCCAGTAGGTTAATTCACATTACTTCATTAGAAGTAGATTGAAATTGAATTCACCCATCTGGCGATTTCCAGGCGAGTCCATCTAAAATTGCGATTGTAGATCTCTCAATCGGAGCGGTAGAATCCGCTGATTTTTCAACTGAAGATGGATAATTAGTTGTAACTTCTATATTTCCTATTGATTTAACCTGTAGCATTAAAGAATTCTCCTGTGACATAAATCTTCTAGCCCAGTCCAATTCCCTTTCTGATATCGCGACATGGATCGGCTTTTCGAGTTGCAATTCTGAGGAATTGCCTGATAAATTTATAGAAACGCTTTGTAGGGTTTTGTTAGTAATAGACTGCTACATCGATTGTGATTTTTCTGGTGGCGAACGTGGCACCACCAGCGGTGGGAGAGCCATTCCGTTTGGCTGCTTCAACCGTCTTGTGAGAGAACTTAGAGTGAAAAATTTTTAGAGAGAGAAAAAAATTGAGAAATGAAATTGCGATCTATTTTTTTCCAATATACACGCAACTGTACGTGGCCGCGCAAGTAATATAGATTTTTTAAGAAACAAGTTATCGTTCCCAAGGGACTTATGATCAACTTATATTCACTTAATTCTACAACAAAAAGTAAAAAGTAACATTTTCAAGAGTTGATGATTTATTATTTATCTACTAGTAATTATGCACTAAATGAAAGTAACTAATTGTGAACGACTTTAATATGATGTTTCAAGCAAGTTAAAAGAAATTCCAGGGCTGCAGCATATACTGAATATCAAGTATCATATCATTGTTGATCTTTTAACTCTTCTATTTTCTGAAAATCGCATGACCAATTATATTTTGTGGTTTTCTAATAGCATGAGTGGCTAAACGCCCTAGTTCTGGGGCTGCAGCTACGAATGACTTTATGATTATTAAAGGCTTGTTGAATTAAATCTTGTTCGTCATTATAAGTTACTTCTATATTCTTGTTTTAGTATTTTATTCTTGATCACCATAAGATAAATACAATGATATGATACTTGATATTCAGTATATGCTGCAGCCCTAGAATTTCTTTAACTTGCTTGAAACATCATATTAAAGTCGTTCACAATTAGTTACTATCATGTAGTGCATAATTATTAGTAGATAAACAATAAATCATCAACTGTTGAAAAGGTTACTTTTTACTTTAGTTGTTGAATTAAGTGAATATAACTTGATCATAAGTCCCTTGGGAATGATAAAGTTGTGTTAAAAAGGATTCCTAGTTGAAGTAGATTTTGTCTCCAATTTTCCTAAACTTATGAATAGACCCCTTGGGTTCTATTGTAGGGAGTTCGACTTGTATTGTGTGTGAAAGAGAAAATATTCACGTTTATAATATGTTTTGATATTTTAACTCTTCTATTTTATGAAAATTGCGTGAACAATTATATTTTGTAGTTTTCTAATAGCATGAGTGGCTAAACGCCCTAGTTCTGGGGTTGTAGCTACGAATGAATTGTTGATTATTAAAGGCTTGTTGAATTAAATCTTAGTCGTCATTATAAGTTACTTTTTTTTTTGTTTTTTTTAGGGTTTAGGTTTTAGGGTTTAGATTTTAGGGTTAGGGTTTAGGGTTTTGAGTTTAGAAATTAGGGCTTAGGGTTTAGGGTTTAGGGTTTATGATTTACGCTTTATGGCTTAAGTTTAGGGTTTAGGATTTAGTGTTAGAGTTTAGAGAATAGGGTTTAGAGTTTGGATTTAGGTTTTAGGGTTTAGGTTTAGGGTTAGGGTTTAGGGTTTAGTGTTTAAGGTTTAGCGTTTAGATTTAGGGTTTAGGGTTTAGGGTTTAAGGTTTATGGTTTATGGTTTAGGTTTAATATTTATGCGTTTAGAGATTAGTATTTAAGTTTTAGAGTTTAAAGTTTAGGATTTTGGGTTTAGGGTTTAGGATTTTGGGTTGTAGGAGTAGGGTTTAGGGTTTTGAGTTTTAGGATTAAGGTCTAACGGTTAGGATTTAGGGTTTAGGGTTTAGAGTTTAGGATTTAGGATTTAGGGTTTAGGGTTTTGGCTTAGCATTTAGTGTTTAGGGTTTAGGGTTTAGAGTTTAGAATTTAGGGTTTTGGTTTCGGGTTTAGGGTTTTGGTTTTGGGTTTAGGGTTTGGATTTAGGGTTTAGATTTAGGGTTACAATTTAGGGTTTAGGTTTGGATTTAGGGTTTAGTGTTTAGATTTAGGGTTATAATTTAGGGTTTAGGGTTTGGGCTTTAGGGTTAATGTTTTAATTTTGGGTTTAGGGTTTCGGTGTAGGCTTAGGGTTTAGGGCTTTGGGTTTAGGGTTTAGGGTTTAGGGTTTAGGGTTTAGGTTTTAGGTTTAGGTTTAGGGTTTAGGGTTTAGGGTTTAAGGTTTAAGGTTTAAAGTTCAGGGTTGAGCTTTTAGGAATTAGAGTTTTAAATTTAGGTTTTAGGTTTTAGGGTTTGGGGTGTTGGGTTTAGGGTTTATGGATTAGGATTTAGGGTTTATGGTTTAAAGTTTAGGGATTTTGGGGTTTATGGTTTATGATTTGGGGTTTAGGGTTTAGGGTTTAGGGTTTAGGGTTTAGAGTTTAGAATATAGAGTTTAGGGTTAAGGGTTTAAATTTTAGGTTTTCGGGTTTTGGGTTTAAGTTTTAGGGTTTAGGGTTTAAGGTTTATGGTTTATGGTTTAGGTTTTATGGTATAGGGTTTCGAATTATAGGTTTATGGTGTAAATTTTAGGGTTTAGAGTTTTGGGGTTAAAGTTTTGGGTTAAAGGTTTAGGTTTATTGTTTAGGGTTTCGAGTTGTAGGTTTAGAGTTTAGGGTTTAGGGTTTAGAGGTTAGGATTTAGGGATTAGGGTTTAGGTTTAGACTTTAGTATATAGTGTTTAGTGTTTAAGGTTTAGGTTTAGGCTTTAGGATTTAAGTTTTGGCGTTTAGGGTTAGGATTTAGGGTTTAGGGTGTAGGGTTTAAGGTTTAGTTTAGGGTTTTGGGTTTTGAGTTTAGGATTTAGGGTGTATGGTTTAGGGTTTTGGGTTTAGGATTTGGATTTAAGGTTTAGGGTTAGGGTTTAAGGTTTAGGCTTTAGGATTTAGGGTTTTGGATTTAGGGATTAGGGACTAGGGTTTACGGTTTAGGGTTTAGGATTTAGGGTTTAGGGTTTAGGATTTAGAGTTTAGTGTTTTTGTTTAGGGTTTAGGGTTGAGGGTTATGGTTTAGGATTTAGAGTTAAGGGTTTANAGGTTTAGCATTTAAATTTTATGGTTTAGGGTTGAGGGTTTTGTTGTTTGGGTTTTGGGTTTTGGTATGAAGGTTTCTGATTTAGTGTATAGGTGTTACAGTTTAGGGATTTGGGTTTAGGATTTGGATTTAAGGTTTAGGGTTAGGGTTTAAGGTTTAGGTTTTAGGAATTAGGGTTTTGAGTTTAGGGATTAGGGACTAGGGTATACGATTTAGGGTTTGGGATTTAGGGTTTAGGGTTTAGGATTTAGAGTTTAGTGTTTTTGTTTAGGGTTAGGGTTGAGGGTTATGGTTTAGGATTTAGAGTTAAGGGTTTAGGGTTTAGGATTTATGTTTTAGGGTGAGAGGGTTTAGGGATTTATCTTTAGAATTTAGGGTTTTGGCTTGTTGGTTTACGGTTTTGGATTTAGGGTTTAGTGTTTTGGGTTTAGGGTTTAGTGTTTTGGGTTTAGGGTTTAGGTTTAGGGTTTAGGTTTAGGGTTTAAGGTTTAAGGTTTATGGTATATGGTTTAAGGTTAAAAGTTTAGGGTTCAGGGTTTAAATTTTACGGTTTAATGTTTATGGTTTTGGGTTTAGGGTTTAGGATTTTGGATTGTTGGTTTAGGATTTAGAATTTAGGATTCAGGGTTTAGGGTTTTGGCTTGGCATTTAGGAATTTGGGTTTAGGTTTTAGAGTTTAGGATTTAGGGTTTAGGGTTTCGAGTTTAGGGTCTATGGTTTAGATTTAGGGTTATAGCTTAGGGATTTGGATTTAGGGTTTAGGTTTTAGGTTTAGGTTTAAGGTTTGGATTTAAGTTTTAGGGTTTAGGTTTAGGTTAGTGTTTAGGATTAGGGTTTATGGTTTATGGTTTAGGGTTAATGGTTTAGGTATAGTTTTACGGTTTAGGGTTTAGGGTATACGGTTTAGGGTTTAGGGTTTAGGGTTCAGGCTCTAGAGTTTAGGGTTGAGGGTTGAGTGTTTGTGGTGTTCAATTTAGGGTTTAGAGTTTAGGGTTCAGGGTTTAGGGTGTATGGTTTTAAATTTAGGGTTTAGGTTTTAGGGTTTAGACTCTACGGTTTGGAGTTTATGGTTTAGGATTTAGGGTTTAGGGTTTAGGGTTTTAGGGTTTTAGGGTTTTAGGGTTTAGGGTGTATGGTTTAGGGTTTAGGGTTTAGAGTTTAAAGGTTTGGGTTAGAGCTTTAGGGTTTAGGGTTTTGGATTTAGGGTTTAAAGTTTAGGGTTTAGGGATTAGGTTTTAGGGTGTAGGGTTTTGAGTTTAAAGTTTTGCATTTAAAATTTAGGGTTTGGGGTTGAGGGTTCTAATGTTCGGGTTTTGGCTTTTGGGTTGAAGGTTTAGGGTTTAGTGTATAGGTATTACGGTTTAGGGTTTCGAGTTGTAGGTTTAGAGTTGAGGATTTAGGGTTTGGATGTTAGGATTTAGGGATTAGGATTTAGGGTTTAGAGTTTAGTATTTAAGATTTAGGTTTAGGCATTAGGATTTGGGGTTTAGGGTGGTTTATGGTTTAGGGTATAGTGTTTAAGGTTTAGGCTTAGGGAGTAGGGTTTTGAGTTTAGGATTTAGGGTGTAGGGTTTAGATATTAGTGTTTAAGGTTTGGATTTAGGGTTTAGGGTTTAGGGCTTAGGGGTTTTGGGTTTAGGGTTGTGGGTTTAGGGATTAGGGTTTATGGTTTATGGTTTAGGTTTAGCGTTTAGGGTTTAGAGTTTAGGGTTGAGGGTTTAGTGTTTAGAGTTTAGGATTAGGGTTTAGAATTTAGTGTTTGGGGTTTAGGGTTTACCATTTGTGGTTTAGGGTTTAGGGTTTAGGATTTACGATTGGGGTTTAGAATTTAGTGTTCGGGGTTTAGGGTTTACAGTTTATGGTTTAGGGTTTAGGGTTTTAGGCTTTTAGTGTTTAGGGTTTATGGTTTAGTATTAATTGTTTAGAGGGTAGGGTTAAGGGTTTAGGGTATATATTTTAGGATTTTGGGCTTTGGGTTTAGGGTTTAGTATTTAGGGTTTATGTTGTAGGGTTTCGAGTTTAAGGTTTAGCATTTAAATTTTATGGTTTAGGGTTGAGGGTTTTGTTGTTTGGGTTTTGGGTTTTGGTATGAAGGTTTCTGATTTAGTGTATAGGTGTTACAGTTTAGGGATTTGGGTTTAGGATTTGGATTTAAGGTTTAGGGTTAGGGTTTAAGGTTTAGGTTTTAGGAATTAGGGTTTTGAGTTTAGGGATTAGGGACTAGGGTATACGATTTAGGGTTTGGGATTTAGGGTTTAGGGTTTAGGATTTAGAGTTTAGTGTTTTTGTTTAGGGTTAGGGTTGAGGGTTATGGTTTAGGATTTAGAGTTAAGGGTTTAGGGTTTAGGATTTATGTTTTAGGGTGAGAGGGTTTAGGGATTTATCTTTAGAATTTAGGGTTTTGGCTTGTTGGTTTACGGTTTTGGATTTAGGGTTTAGTGTTTTGGGTTTAGGGTTTAGTGTTTTGGGTTTAGGGTTTAGGTTTAGGGTTTAGGTTTAGGGTTTAAGGTTTAAGGTTTATGGTATATGGTTTAAGGTTAAAAGTTTAGGGTTCAGGGTTTAAATTTTACGGTTTAATGTTTATGGTTTTGGGTTTAGGG
>NC_064287.1:7749689-7806224 GCF_019186545.1 Solanum stenotomum | reverse complement strand
GCACCAGTATATTGTGCGAACTTCAAGACGGCTCTCTGTCCATAGGGCCTGGCAGATTGCACAATGATGTCCTGAGGATTCTCAATAGAAACAATAACTCTAGCTGCCATATGCAGCTTATCCCATGTCTTTCCAGCGTTAATAATGTAGATACCGTCGTTGTGACGCCTAAAGACGTAACGTTCCATTTGGAAGTCACAGTTCTTAGTACCGAGGTGGACTTCAGCTGCCAACATCAGCTGTATGTCAGCCTCTTTCGTCGTCAATGTCCTTGGTTGCTGTGCGATTGCCGCCATTGTTGTGCTCTGTTACTCTCCCTTAGCTTCCTCTGCTGTTAGGGTTTCACTGCGGCTGGGGGTGTAGGATTCAGAGATTAGTGATTAGTGTTTAGGGTATAGGGTTTAGGTTTTAGGGTTTAGGGTTTTGGGTTTAGGGTTTTGGGTTTAGGGATTAGGGTTTATGGTTTGTGGTTTATGGTTTATGGTTTAGGGTTTAGCATTTCGGGTTTAGGGTTTAGGATTAGGGTTTAGAATTTAGTGTTTTGGGTTTAGGGTTTAGGGTTTTAGGGTTTTAGGGTTTAGGGTTTATGGTTTAGGGTTTATTGTTTAAAGGTTAGGGTTAAGGGTTTAGGGTTTAGGGCATAAATTTTAGGGTTTTGGGTTTTGTGTTTAGGGTTTAAAGTTTATGGTTTAGGATTTAGGGTTTAGGTTGTAGGGTTTCGAGTTGAAGGTTTAGCATTTAAATTTTATTATTTAGGGTTGAGGATTTTGTTGTTTGGGTTTTGGGATGAAGGTTTATGATTTAATGTATTGGTGTTACGGTTTAGGGTTTCGAGTTGTAGGTTTAGAATTTAGGGTTTAGGGTTTTGAGGTTAGGATTTAGGGATTAGGATTTAATGTTTAGAGTTTAGTATTTAGGGTTTAGGTTTAGGCGTTAGGATTTAGGGTTTGGGGTTATGGCTTAGGGTTTAGGGTGCAGTCTTTAAGGTTTAGGTTCAGGGATTAGAGATTTCAGTTCAGGATTTAGGGTGTAGGGTTTAGAGATTAGTGTTTAGGGTCTAGGGTTTGGATTTAGGGTTTAGGGTTTAGGTTTTAGGGTTTAGGGTTTTGGGTTTAGGGTTTTGGGTTTAGGGATTAGTGTTTATGGTTTGTGGTTTATGGTTTAGCTTTTTGGGTTTAGGGTTTAGGATTAGGGTTTTATAATTTAGTGTTTCGGGTTTAGGGTTTATAATTAATGGTTTAGGGTTTAGGGTTTTAGGGTTTTAGGGCTTAGGGTTTATTGTTTAGAGGTTAGGGTTAAGGGTTTAGGGTTTAGGGCATAAATTTTAGGGTTTTGGGTTTTGTGTTTAGAGTTTAAAGTTTATGGTTTAGGATTTACGGTTTAGGTTGTAGGGTTTCGAGTTTAAGGTTTGGCATTTAAATTTTATGGTTTAGGGTTGAGGGTTTTGTTGTTTGGGTTTTGGGTTTTGGGTTAAAGGTTTACGGTTTAGTGTATAGGTGTTACGGTTTAGGGTTTATAGTTTTAGGTTTAGAGTTTAGGGTTTAGGGTTTAGAGGTTAGGATTTAGGGATTATGACTTATTATTTAGAGTTTAGTATTTAGGGTTTACAGATTTGGGTTTAGGGTTTTAGGGTTTTAGGGTTTAGGGTTTAGGGTTTATAGTTTAGAGGTTAGGGTTAAAGTTTTAGAGTTTCGAGTTTAAATTTTAGGGTTTTAGGTTTAGGGTTTAAAGTTTAGGGTTTGGGGATTAGGCTTTAGGTTTCAGTTTGTAGGGTTTCGAGTTTAAGGTTTAGCATTTAAATGTTATGGTTTGGGGTTGAGGGTTTTGTTGTTTGGGTTTTGGGTTGAAGCTTTAGGGTTTAGTGTATAGGTGTTACGGTTAGGGTTTCGAGTTGTAGTTTTAGAGTTTAGGGTTTAGGGTTTAGGGTTTAGAGTTTCAGATTTAGTGATTAGGATTTAATGTTTAGAGTTTAGTATTTAGGGTTTAGGTTTAGGCATTAGGATTTAGGGTTTAGGGTTATTGTTTAGGGTATAGGGTGTAGTCTTTAAAGTTTAGGTTTAGGGATTAGGGTTTTGAGTTCAGGATTTAGGGCGTAGGGTTTAGAGATTAGTGTTTAGGGTTTAGGATTTAGATTTAGGGTTTTGGGTTTAGGGATTAGGGTTTATGGTTTATGTTTTAATGTTTAGGGTTTAGCGCTTAGGGTTTAGAGCATAGGGTTTAGGGTTTAGGGTTTAGGTTGTAGGTTTCGAGTTTAAGGTTTGGTATTTAAATTTTATGGTTTAGGGTTGAGGGTTTTGTTGTTTGGGTTTTGGGTTTTGGGTTAAAGGTTTAGGGTTTAGTGTATAGGTGTTACAGATTAGGGTTTATAGTTTTAGGTTTAGAGTTTAGGGTTTAGGGTTTAGAGGTTAGGATTTAGGGATTATGACTTATTGTTTAGAGTTTAGTATTTAGGGTTTACAGATTAGGGTTTAGGGTTTTAGGGTTTTAAGGTTTAGGGTTTAGGGTTTATAGTTTAGAGGTTAGGGTTAAGGTTTTAGAGTTTCGAGTTTAAATTTTAGGGTTTTAGGTTTAGGGTTTGGGGATTAGGTTTTAGGGTTCAGGTTGTAGGGTTTCGAGTTTAAGGTTTAGCATTCAAAATGTTATTTTTTGGGGTTGAGGGTTTTGTTGTTTGTGTTTTGGGTTGAAGCTTTTGGGTTTAGTGTATAGGTGTTACGGTTAGGGTTTCGAGTTGTAGTTTTAGAGTTTAGGGTTTAGTGTTTAGAGTTTCAAATTTAGTGATTAGTATTTAATGTTTAGAGTTTAGTATTTAGTTTTTAGGTTTAGGCATTAGGATTTAGGATTTAGTGTTTAGGGTTATTGTTTAGGGTTTAGGGTCTAGTCTTTGAAGTTTAGGTTTAGGGATTAGGGTTTTGAGTTCAGGATTTAGGGTGTAGGGTTTAGAGATTAGTGTTTAGGGTTTGGGGTTTGGATTTAGGGTTTTGGGTTTAGGGATTAGGGTTTATGGTTTATGTTTTATTGTTTAGGGTTTGGCGCTTACGGTTTAGAGTTTAGGGTTTAGGGTTTACGGTTTAGGTTGTAGGGTTTTGAGTTTAAGGTTTGGCATTTAAATTTTATGGTTTAGGGTTGAGGGTTTTGTTGTTTGGGTTTTGGGTTTTGGGTTAATGGTTTAGGGTTTAGTGTATAGGTGTTACGGTTTAGGGTTTATAGTTTTAGGTTTAGAGTTTAGGGTTTAGGATTTAGAGGATAGGATTTAGGGATTATGACTTATTGTTTAGAGTTCAGTATTTAGGGTTTACAAATTAGGGTTTAGGGTTTTAGGGTTTTAGGGTTTAGGGTTTAGGGTTTAGAGTTTAGAGGTTAGGGTTAAGGTTTTAGAGTTTCGTGTTTAAATTTTAGGGTTTTAGGTTTATGGTTTAAAGTTTAGGTTTTGGGGATTAGGTTTTAGGGTTCAGGTTGTAGGGTTTCGAGTTTAAGGTTTAGCATTTAAATGTTATTGTTTGGAGTTGAGGGTTTTGTTGTTTGGGTTTTGGGTTGAAGCTTTAGGGTTTGGTGTATAGGTGTTACGGTTAGGGTTTCGAGTTGTAGTTTTAGAGTTTAGGGTTTAGGGTTTAGTGTGTAGAGTTTCAAATTTAGTGATTAGGATTTAATGTTTAGAGTTTAGTATTTAGGGTTTAGGTTNGGGTTTAAGGTGTAGTCTTTAAAGTTTAGGTTTTGGGATTAGGGTTTTGAGTTCAGGATTTAGGGTGTAGGGTTTAGAGATTAGTGTTTAGGGTTTAGGGTTTGGATTTAGGGTTTTGGGTTTAGGGATTAGGGTTTATGGTTTATGGTTTATTGTTTAGGATTTAGAGCTTAGGGTTTAGAGTTTAGGGTTTAGGGTTTAGGGTTTATCGTTTAGGATTAGGGTTTAGAATTTAGGTTTTGGGGTTTAGGGTTTATAGTTTATGCTTTAGGGTTTAGGGTTTTAGGGTTTTAGGGTTTAGGGTTTATGGTTTAGGGTTTATTGTTTAGAGGTTAGGTTTAAGGGTTTAGGGTTTAGGGCATAAATTTTAGGTTTTTGGGTTTTGTGTTTAGGGATTAAAGTTTATGGTTTAGTATTTAGGGTTTATGTTGTAGGGTTTCGAGTTTAAGGTTTAGCATTTAAATTTTATGGTTTAGGGTTGAGGGTTTTGTTGTTTGGGTTTTGGGTTTTAGGATGAAGGTTTAGGGTTTAGTGTATAGGTGTTACGGTTTAGGGTTTAGGCTTTAAGGTTTAGAGGTTCGGATTTAGGGATTAGGATCTAGTGTTTAGAGTTTAGTATTTAGGTTTTAGGTTTGGGCATTATGATTTAGGGTTTGGGGTTATGGTTTAGGGTTTAGAGTGTAATCTTTAAGGTTTATGTTTAGGGATTAGGGATTTCAGTTCAGGATTTAAGGTGTAGGGTTTAGAGATTAGTGTTGAGGGTTTAGGGTTTGGATTTAGGATTTAGTGTTTAGGTTTTTACGGTTTAGGGTTTTGGGTTTTGGTTTTAGGGTTTTGGGGTTAGGGATTAGGATTTATGGTTTGTGGTTTATGGTTTATGGTTTAAGGTTTAGCATTTAGGGTTTAAGGTTTAGGGTTTAGGGTTCAGGGTTTAGGATTACGGTTTAGAATTTAGTGTTTGGGGTTTAGGGTTTGCAATTTATGGTTTAGGGTTTAGGGTTTTAGGGTTTTAGGTTTATGGTTTAGGGTTTATTGTGTAGAGGTTAGGGTTAAGGGTTTAGGGTTTAGGGCTTAAATTTTAGGGTTTTGGGTTTTGGTTTTAGGGTTTAAAGTTTAGGGTTTAGGTTGTAGGGTTTCGAGTTTAAGGTTTAGCATTTCAATTTTATGGTTTAGGGTTTTGTTGTTTGGGTTTTGAGCTTTGGGTTGAAGGTTTAGGGTTTAGTGTATAGGGGTTACGGTTTAGGGTTTCGAGTTGTAGGTTTAGAGTTTAGGGTTTACGGTTTAGAGGTTAGGATTTAGGGATTATGACTTAATGTTTAGAATTTAGTATTTAGGGTTTACAGATTAGGGTTTAGGGTTTTAGGGTTTTAGGGTTTAGGGTTTAGGGTTTAGAGTTAAGAGGTTAGGGTTAAGGTTTTAGAGTTTAGGGTTTAAATTTTAGGGTTTTAGGTTTAGGGTTTAAAGTTTAGGGTTTGGGGATTAGGTTTTAGGGTTCAGGTTGTAGGGTTTCGAGTTTAAGGTTTAGCATTTAAATGTTATGGTTTGGGGTTGAGGGTTTTGGGTTGAAGCTTTAGGGTTTAGTGTATAGGTGTTACGGTAAGGGTTTCGAGTTGTAGTTTTAGAGTTTAGGGTTTATTGTTTAGAGTTTCAGATATAGTGATTAGGATTTAATGTTTAGAGTTTAGTATTTAGGGTTTAGGGTTTAGGGTGTAGTCTTTAAAGTTTATGTTTAGGGATTAGGGTTTTGAGTTCAGGATTTAGGGTGTAGGGTTTAGAGATTAGTGTTTAGGGTTTAGGGTTTGGATTTAAGGTTTTGGCTTTAGGGATTAGGGTTTATGGTTTATGTTTTATTGTTTAGGGTTTAGCGCTTAGGCTTTAGAGTTTAGGGTTTAGGGTTTAGCGTTTAGGATTAGGGTTTAGAATTTAGTGTTTGGGGTTTAGGGTTTACAATTTTTGGTTTAGGATTTAGGGTTTATTGTTTAGAGGTTCGGTTTAAGGGTTTAGGGTTTAGGGCATAAATTTTAGATTTTTGGGTTTTGTGTTTAGGAATTAAAGTTTATGGTTTAGTATGTAGGGTTTATTATGTAGGGTTTCGAGTTTAAGGTTTAGCATTTAAATTTTATGGTTTAGGGTTGAGGGTTTTGTTGTTTGGGTTTTGGGTTTTAGGATGAAGGTTTAGGGTTTAGTGTATAGGTGTTACGGTTTAGGGTTTAGGCTTTAAGGTTTAGAGGTTCGGATTTAGGGATTAGGATCTAATGTTTAGAGTTTAGTATTTAGGGTTTAGGTGTAGGCATTAGGATTTAGGGTTTGGGGTTATGGTTTAGGGTTTAGAGTGTAGTCTTTAAGGTTTATGTTTAGGGATTAGGGTTTTCAGTTCAAGATTTAGGGTGTAGGGTTTACAGATTAGTGTTTAGGGTTTAGGGTTTGCAAATTAGGGTTTAGGGTTTTAGGGTTTTAAGGTTTAGGGTTTAGGGTTTAGAGTTTAGAGGTTAGGGTTAAGGTTTTAGAGTTTCGAGTTTAAATTTTTGGGTTTTAGTTTTAGGGTTTGGGGATTAGGTTTTAGGGTTCAGGTTGTGGGGTTTTGAGTTTAAGGTTTAGCATTTAAATGTTATTGTTTGGGGTTGAGGGTTTTGTTGTTTGGGTTTTGGGTTGAAGCTTTAGGGTTTAGTGTATAGGTGTTACGGTTAAGGTTTCGAGTTGTAGGTTTGGTGTTTAGGGTTTAGTGTTTAGAGTTTCAGATTTAGTGATTAGGATTTAATGTTTAGAGTTTAGTATTTAGGGTTTAGGTTTAGGCATTAGGATTTAGGGTTTAGGGTAATTGTTTAGGGTTTAGGGTATAGTCTTTAAAGTTTAGGTTTAGGGATTAGGGTTTTGAGTTCAGGATTTAGGGTTTAGGGTTTAGAGATTAGTGTTTAGGGTTTACGGTTTGGATTTTGGGTTTTGGGTTTAGGGATTATGGTTTATGGTATATGTTTTATTGTTTAGGGTTTAGTGCTTAGGGTTTAGAGTTTAGGGTTTAGGGTTTAGGGTTTAGTGTTTAGGATTAGGGTTTAGAATTTAGTGTTTGGGGTTTAGGGTTTACAGTTTATGGTTTATTTTTTAGAGGTTAGGTTTAAGGGTTTAGGGTTTAGGCCATAAATTTTAGGTTTTTGCGTTTTGTGTTTAGGGATTAAAGTTTATGGTTTAGTATTTAGGGTTTATGTTGTAGGGTTTTGAGTTTAAGGTTTAGCATTTAAATTTTATGGTTTAGGGTTGAGGGTTTTGTTGTTTGGGTTTTGGGTTTTAGGATGAAGGTTTAGGGTTTAGTGTATAGGTTTTACGGTTTAGGGTTTAGGCTTTAAGGTTTAGAGGTTCGGATTTAGGGATTAGGATCTAATGTTTAGAGTTTAGTATTTAGGTTTTAGGTTTAGGCATTATGATTTAGGGTTTGGGGTTATGGTTTAGGGTTTAGAGTGTAGTCTTTAAGGTTTATGTTTAGGGATTAGGGTTTTCAGTTCAGGATTTAGGGTGTAGGGTTTAGAGATTAGTGTTTAGGGTTTAGGGTTTGGATTTAGGATTTAGTGTTTAGGTTTTTATGGTTTAGGGTTTTGGTTTTAGGGTTTTGGGGTTAGGGATTAGGGTTTATGGTTTGTGGTTTATGGTTTATGGTTTAGGGTTTAGCATTTAGGGTTTAAGGTTTAGGGTTTAGGGTTTAGGGTTTAGGATTATGATTTAGAATTTAATGTTTGGGGTTTAGGGTTTGCAATTTATGGTTTAGGGTTTAGGGTTTTAGGGTTTTAAGGTTTTAGGGTTTAATGTTTATGGTTTAGGGTTTATTGTTTAGAGGTTAGGGTTAAGGGTTTAGGGTTTAGGGCATAAATTTTAGGGTTTTGGGTTTTGGTTTTAGGGTTTAAAGTTTAGGGTTTAGGGTGTAGGGTTTCGAGTTTAAGGTTTAGCATTTAAATTTTATGGTTTAGGGTTTTGTTGTTTGGGTTTTGAGCTTTGGGTTGAAGTTTTAGGGTTTAGTGTATAGGTGTTACGGTTTAGGGTTTCGAGTTGTAGGTTTAGAGTTTAGTGTTTACGGTTTAGAGGTTAGGATTTGGGGATTATGACTTAATGTTTAGAATTTAGTATTTAGGGTTTACAGATTAGGGTTTAGGGTTTTAGGGTTTTACGATTTAGGGTTTAGGGTTTAGAGTTTAGAGGTTGGGGTTAAGGTTTTAGAGTCTAGGGTTTAAATTTTAGGGTTTTAGGTTTAGGGTTTAGAGTTTAGGGTTTGGGGATTATGTTTTAGGGTTCAGGTTGTAGGGTTTCGAGTTTAAAGTTTAGCATTTAAATGTTATGGTTTGGGGTTGAGGGTTTTGGGTTGAAGCTTTAGGGTTTAGTGTATAGGTGTTACGGTAAGGGTTTTGAGTTGTAGTTTTAGAGTTTAGGGTTTATTGTTTAGAGTTTCAGATTTAGTGATTAGGATTTAATGTTTAGAGTTTAGTATTTAGGGTTTAGGTTTAGGCATTAGGATTTAGGGTTTAGGGTTTAGGGTATAGTCTTTAAAGTTTAGGTTTAGGGATTAGGGTTTTGAGTTCAGGATTTAGGGTGTAGGGTTTAGAGATTAGTGTTTAGGGTTTAGGGTTTGGATTTAAGGTTTTGGCTTTAGGGATTAGGGTTTATAGTTTATATTTTATTGTTTAGGGTTTAGCGCTTAGGGTTTAGAGTTTAGGGTTTAGGGTTTAGGGTTTAGCGTTTAGGATTAGGGTTTAGAATTTAGTGTTTGGGGTTTAGGTTTTACAATTTTTGGTTTAGGATTTTGGGTTTATTGTTTAGAGGTTAGGTTTAAGGGTTTAGGGTTTAGGGCATAAATTTTAGGTTTTTCGGTTTTGTGTTTAGGGATTAAAGTTTATGGTTTAGTATTTAGGGTTTATGTTGTAGGGTTTCGAGTTTAAAGTTTAGCATTTAAATTTTATGGTTTAGGGTTGAGGGTTTTGTTGTTTGGGTTTTGGGTTTTAGGATGAAGGTTTAGGGTTTAGTGTATAGGTTTTACGGTTTAGGGTTTAGGCTTTAAGGTTTAGAGGTTCGGATTTAGGGATTAGGATCTAATGTTTAGAGTTTAGTATTTAGGGTTTAGGTGTAGGCATTAGGATTTAGGGTTTGGGGTTATGGTTTAGGGTTTAGAGTGTAGTCTTTAAGGTTTATGTTTAGGGATTAGGGTTTTCAGTTTAGGATTTAGGGTGTAGGGTTTAGAGATTAGTGTTTAGGGTTTAGGGTTTAGGGTATAGGATTAGGGTTTAGAATTTAGTGTTTGGGGTTTAGGGTTTACAATTTATGATTTAAGGTTTAGGGTTTTAGGGTTTAAGGTTTATGGTTTAGGGTTTATTGTTTAGATGTTAGGGTTAAGGGTTTAGGGTTTAGGGCATAAATTTTAGGGTTTTGGGTTTTAGTTTTAGGGTTTAAAGTTTAGGGTTTAGGATTTAAGGTTTAGGTTGTAGGATTTCTAGTTTAAGGTTTAGCATTTAAATTTTATGGTTTAGGGTTTAGGGTTTTGTTGTTTGGGTTTTGAGTTTTGGGTTGAAGGTTTAGGGTTTAGTGTATAGGTGTTACGGTTTAGGATTTCGAGTTGTAGGTTTAGAGTATAGGGTTTAGGGTTTAGAGGTTAGGATTTAGGGATTATGAGTTAATGTTTAGAGTTTAGTATTTAGGGTTTACAGATTAGGGTTTAGGGTTTTAGGGTTTTCTGGTTTAGGGTTTAGGGTTTAGAGTTTATAGGTTAGGGTTAAGGTTTTAGAGTTTAGGGTTTAAATTTTAGGCTTTTAGGTTTAGGGTTTAAAGTTTAGGGTTTGGGGATTAGGTTTTAGGGTTCAGGTTGTAGGGTTTCGAGTTTAAGGTTTAGCATTTAAATGTTATGGTTTGGTTTTGAGGGCTTTGTTGTTTGGGTTTTGGGTTGAAGTTTAGGGTTTAGTGTATAGGTGTTACGGTTAGGGTTTCGAGTTGTAGTTTTAGAGTTTAGGGTAAAAGTGTTTAGAGTTTCAGATTTAGTGATTAGGATTTAATGTTTAGAGTTTAGTATTTAGGGTTTAGGTTTTTTTTTTTTTTTAACGACCCTTGGGTGGGTCAGGGGCTGAGCAGCACCCCCAAGCCTTATCATATATGAAAAATTTTATACAAGGAGGGGGGCAAATACCTTACCTCCTACCTAAGGTGGGACAAGTCCACCTACCTACTAAGGTTAGTCGACTCAACCCAATACAATATGATATATTATTAAACTAAGCACCTAGAGAGGACTCCTCTCTTAATACAAAGTTACTAATAATACATAAATAAGGGAGACTCTCCCCTTACGACGTTGAAATTAGTCCTAAACAACTTATATACCTACAAAAGGAATTTAACCAATTTAGGACTAATTGAATCGATTTTGTATACTACTGTATTTCAAACTGTACAGATAGCTCCTATCAGCTTGAATTCCATTTACTGATGGAATAACTCTTCAGACATTCAAGGTGGTTGTTTGAGTCGTTTCAACTTCTTTCTTCTGACACTTTGTACTCCCATTTTCTCTAACAAATAGCTCCTTTTTACTGCTTGAGGCAATTGCTGAGCAGTGTAGTAATGTTGTACAATATTGTGTTTCTGACTGTGTTTGGCCAAGAGGTCTGTTGTACTGTTCGCCTCCCTATAAGTATGAAGACACCAAAAAAACTGACATTGGTTAGCAAGTATCTATAATTCCTTAATATACCTGTGTATCCTCCAAGGGGAATTAGAAACCTGCAATAGCCATTTAGTTAGTAATTCAGAATCAACTTCGAAAAAAATATTATTGTAGTTATGCTGTATGGACCAGCTTAAACCATAGCAGGCAGCCTGTACTTCAGCCTGATTATTAGTTCCTTCTCCAAGTGGTATAGCAAAGGCAAAAATTATGACCCCATGATCATAGGTTTAGGCATTAGGATTTAGGGTTTAGGGTTATTGTTTAGGGTTTAAGGTGTAGTCTTTAAAGTTTAGGTTTTGGGATTAGGGTTTTGAGTTCAGGATTTAGGGTGTAGGGTTTAGAGATTAGTGTTTAGGGTTTAGGGTTTGGATTTAGGGTTTTGGGTTTAGGGATTAGGGTTTATGGTTTATGGTTTATTGTTTAGGATTTAGAGCTTAGGGTTTAGAGTTTAGGGTTTAGGGTTTAGGGTTTATCGTTTAGGATTAGGGTTTAGAATTTAGGTTTTGGGGT
This sequence comes from Solanum stenotomum, assembly GCF_019186545.1. Taxonomy (NCBI): domain Eukaryota; kingdom Viridiplantae; phylum Streptophyta; class Magnoliopsida; order Solanales; family Solanaceae; genus Solanum; species Solanum stenotomum. The sequence goes on along the minus strand of NC_064287.1, from coordinate 7,795,341 downwards.
TTAGGGTTTATAGTTTATGCTTTAGGGTTTAGGGTTTTAGGGTTTTAGGGTTTAGGGTTTATGGTTTAGGGTTTATTGTTTAGAGGTTATGTTTAAGGGTTTAGGGTTTAGGGCATAAATTTTAGGTTTTTGGGTTTTGTGTTTAGGGATTAAAGTTTAGGGTTTAGTATTTAGGGTTTATGTTGTAGGGTTTCGAGTTTAAGGTTTAGCATTTAAATTTTATGGTTTAGGGTTGAGGGTTTTATTGTTTGGGTTTTGGGTTTTATGATGAAGGTTTAGGGTTTGGTGTATAGGTGTTACGGTTTAGGGTTTCGAGTTGTAGGTTTAGAGTTTAGGCTTTAAGGTTTAGAGGTTCGGATTTAGGGATTAGGATCTAATGTTTAGAGTTTAGTATTTAGGGTTTAGGTTTAGGCATTAGGATTTAGGGTTTGGGGTTATGGTTTAGGGTTTAGAGTGTAGTCTTTAAGGTTTATGTTTAGGGATTAGGGTTTTCAGTTCAAGATTTAGGGTGTAGGGTTTAGAGATTAGTGTTGAGGGTTTAGGGTTTGGATTTAGGATTTAGTGTTTAGGTTTTTACGGTTTAGGGTTTTGGTTTTAGGGTTTTGGGGTTAGGGATTACGATTTATGGTTTGTGGTTTATGGTTTATGGTTTAAGGTTTAGCGTTTAGGGTTTAAGGTTTACGGTTTAGGGTTTAGGGTTTAGGATTAGGGCTTAGAATTTGTGTTTGGGGTTTAGGGTTTACAATTTATGGTTTAGGGTTTAGGGTTTTAGGGTTTTAGGGTTTAAGGTTTATGGTTTAGGGTTTGTTGTTTAGAGGTTAGGGTTAAGGGTTTAGGGCATAAATTTTAGGGTTTTGGGTTTTGGTTATAGGGTTTAAAGTTTACGGTTTAGGATTTAGGGTTTAGGTTGTAGGGTTTCGAGTTTAAGGTTTAACATTTAAATTTTATGGTATAGGGTTTAGGGTTTTGTAGTTTGGGTTTTGAATTTTGGGTTGAAGGTTTAGGGTTTAGTGTATAGGTGTTACGGTTTAGGGTTTGGAGCTGTAGGTTCAGAGTATAGGGTTTAGGGTTTAGAGGTTAGGATTTAGGGATTATGATTTAATGTTTAGAGTTTAGTATTTAGGGTTTACAGTTCAGGGTTTAGGGTTTAGGGGTTTAGGATTTTAGGGTTTTAGTGTTTATGGTTTAGGGTTTAGAGGTTAGGGTTAAGGTTTTAGAGTTTAGGGTTTAAAATTTAGGATTTCAGGTTTAACGTTTAAAGTTTAGGGTTTACGGATTAGGTTTTAGGGTGTAGGGTTTCGACTTTAAGGTTGAGCATTTAAATTTTAGGGTTTGGGGTTAAGGGTTTTGTTGGTCGGGTTTTGGCTTTTGGGTTGAAGGTTTAGGGTTTAGTGTATAGGTATTACGGTTTAGGGTTTCAAGTTGTAGGTTTACAGTTAAGGGTTTAGGGTTTGGAGGTTAGGATTTAGGGAGTAGGATTTAGGGATTTGGATTTAGGGTTTACAATTTTGTGTTTGGGATTTTTTTATTTTTTTTTTAATCTTTTTTAATACCCTTAGAGGGGTAGGGGCTGAGCAACACCCCCAGGCCTTAGTATTCATAAGAAAAACAAAAGTACATAGAGGGGGACATAAACCTTACCTCCGTTTAGTGGTGGTACAAGAGTTGGTAGCCTACTAAGTATTCTTAGTAGGTTCTCCAACTCTTCCCCAAACAAAAAGAAACCTATCTTCTATGCACCTATGTGAGAGGACTCCTTTCGATACATGGAATCTAGGAAAGCATAAATGAGGGAGACTCTCCCTTTACAAGTAAAGCAAAAGAAAAGACTCCACTAAGGACTATCCTAACAAGAGTCTAGTCAAAGTTATGATGATAGGATGATCATCAGAAGAAGGATTGAAGGAGTTCAAGCTCCTTACAAGGCCTTCTTTTAACCGGAGTGGATTAAGGAGGTTCTTTAATTCTCTTCAACTTCGTTCTTCTGAAACTTGCCATGCCTGCCATGTCTTGTTGAAGGTATGTTGCTGCTGTCTTGAGGAGTTGTTGAGTGTTGAAATAAATTATTGGACTGGTCAGCTGATGACTGTATTTGGAGAGTGTGTCCGCTACAAAGTTGGCCTCTCGAATTGTATAGATACACTTAATTTAAGGGAAATTGGAGGACAGTCGTTGCAGCCTTTGCATCTGGGAAGAAATGGACCAAGGAATTATTTTTTTGTTCAAAAGGCAGTCCACAAGAAGTTGGGAGTCAACTTCCAGGATAACCTTGTTGTAATTCAATTGAGCGCACCAAGTTAAGCCAAATAGTGCAGCCTCGACTTCAGCCTGATTGTTGGTGCCTTTGCCTAATGGGATTGAGAAAGCAAGGAGAAGTTCTCCCATGTGATTTCTGAGAACACCAACCGCTCCTATGCTACCTGGGTTATTCAATGCACTCCCATCGGTGTTCAACTTAACCCATTTTTCTGGTGGTTTAATCCACTGGACTGCAGTAACCTTGCTGTCGTGGATGCAATTTTACAGCAGTTTGCACAGGCTACTCCAGTTCAAAGGCCAAGAAATGTATGGAAAAACAGTGTGCAGCAGCTTGAAGGTATCCAAGATTACAAGATGTTTGACCCTTGCAATATTTGATTGTTTACCTCCATATTTCTTTGCACATCGATTTTTCCACAAATTCCAACAAATAAAGATTGGAGTGGCTTGAAGAATACTTTTGTGGGCTTCATTATGATGAGGGATACTCCACCACCTCATGATCATGCTTCTCAAAGGCAGAAAATCAATGGGTATACCCAAGGGAATGGCAAAAAATTTCCATACATTCTTTGCCAAGTTCCCTGAGTTAAAAATGTGATCAATTGTATCAGCACCTGGAGAATGACAACAATAACACTCACTTGGTTCAATGCCAAAGCTGGCCAGCTTCTCGTTGGTAGGAATTTTACCCTTTATTGTTCTCCATAACAAGAATGAGCATTTGAAAGGGATGTTTCGATTCCAAGTGTAGGAATTAAACTTGGTTTTTGTTCTCTTTTCTTGAATGATATCCCAGGAAGAAGAGATAGTAAAGAGGCCATTTGCGTTGAGATTCCAAACAGCCTGGTCAGAACTGGTAGGCTGTAGTTGTAGTTGAGTTGACAGAATCTTGTGTAGTTGGTTCTGAGGAGCAAATTGATTCAGTTTGTCCACATTCCACTGCCCGTTTGTCATAAAATCAGCGATAGTTTCATTGTCAAATCTATGGCTAGTAGTAGTGAATTGCGCCAGTGATCCTACACCTAACCAGTTGTCCCACCAAAATGAAGAAGAACCATTTCTAATTTTCCATTGGATATGCTTCTCCACTCCATGTTTGTTCCTCATAAACAGCTTCCAGGCTTGGGACTCTCCCGTATCCCATTTTTTGCTTATGGGATTTGATCTTTGGCAGTATTTTGCTCTTAGAAAGTCTCCCAAAGAGTTTGCTTGGTTCTAAACATCCACCAATGTTTGAATTGGAAAGCTTGACAAATATCACTCATTTGCCTTACTCCAATTCCCCCTTCATCATAGGGAAGGCTGAGGTTCTTCCATGATGACCAATGATATTTATTCTTGTCTTCCCTCCATCCCCAAAAGAAGTCAGCCAAGATACTTTGGATCTGTTTGAGTGTAGTAGAAGGGGGGGAAATGGCCGAAAGAATATGAATAGGCATGGATTATAAAACATGCTTAATTAAGGTGGCTTTGCCCCCATAACTTAGCATCTTAGATTGCCAGCCAGTGATTCTATTCCCAATCTTGTATATGAGATCAGAAAAATAAGTAAGTCTGGGCCTTCCAATAAAGAGTGGACAGCCAAGATAAGTAATAGGAGCTTCCTTTTGATGAAATCCAGTGTATCTTTTGACTTTATGACAAGTAGTTCTGAAGGCATTAGGATGGAGTAGAAAGTGGCTTTTGGCTTTGTTGATCAGTTGACCAGAGATCCTTTCATATGTAGCCAATGTCTGCATGATGAGTTTGATAGAATCCTTCCTCCCAGAATTGAAGATTATGATGTCATCCGCAAAACTCAAGTGGTTAATTTGGGGTCCTCTCATTTCCATATAGAATCCATGGTATAGAGGATAATGATGGAGTCTGTTTAGTGATCTAGATAACACCTCAGCACCTAAAATAAATAGGGCTGGGGATAACGGATCACCTTGTTTAAGGCCTCTAGTTGAGTGGAAAAAACCATATCTTCTACCATTAAGAATGATAGAGTACCAATTGTTGGCCATAATTCTCCAAATCATGTCAATAAAAATCTCCTCAAAACCCATTTTTCTCAAGATTAAACAAATATAAGACCATGAAACCCTATCGTAAGCTTTTGCCATGTCAAGCTTAATCACGACATTACTTCCAATAGTAGGTTTCTTAATTTGATGGATAATTTCTTGAGCTAACATAATGTTCTCTGATATGCTCCTATCTTTGACAAAGCCTGATTGATTTGGAGAAATTAAGGTAGGTAATATAGAAGTTAATCTGATACATAACAGCTTCGAGATAATCTTGGTTGTGAAGTTACTCAAGCTGATGGGTCTGAATTCATTGAGTCTGATAGGGTTCTTCACTTTGGGAAAGAGAACAAGACAAGCATGTGAAAAATATTTAGGGATCATCTGGCCACTGAAAAATGCAAGAATTACAGCCATCACTTCATTTTTGATAATGTTCCAGCATTTTTGGAAGAAACATCCATTCATACCATCCGGCCCTGCAGCTGAATTGGGATTCATTGAGTGAACAACCTCTTTAAATTCATCAATGGTAGGAAGTTCTTTCAGTCTGTCATTGTGTTCCTGGCTGACCATTCTTGGAATACAGTTCATTGGAATTTCATCCACGATTTTTTCCTCTCCAGAGAAGATATGCTGAAAGTGAGTACATGCAGCCTGTGCTATATGCTCATCACCTCGTATCCATTCATCATCATCATTGAGTATTTTGTGAATAAAAAGTCTTCTTCTCCTTCCTCTAATCAAAGCATGAAAGTATTTGGAATTGCCATCTCCTTCTTTAAACCATTGTAATTGAGATTTTTGTTTAAGAATAGAGTCTTCCAATTTCATGTATCTAATATATTCAACATTAATACCATGAAGTTCCTCTCTATGCTTCTCAGTGTTGCTTTGTAGGAGATTGTCTTTTGTTACCTTGACTCTTTCCTCAAACTCCTTAACATTAACATAAATGTCACCAAATTGCATCTTCGACCAAGCACTAAGAGTAGAAGCGAATCTCTTAATTTTTTGATGGAAGGTCCACATTGGATTTCCTTCAGCAGGTCTGTTCCCGCAGGCAATGACTGTCTCTATAAATGACGGTTGTTCAACCCAAAAATTAAGGAACCTGAAGTATTTGATGCAGTTGTCTGGCCTTGCCTTCATTTCCAGGAGTAATGGACAGTGATCAGACCCTACGAAAGGGAGGTGAGTAATGCTAGTGTGAGGCATGTTTTGCAACCACTTATCATTAACCATAGCTCTATCCAATCTCTTCCAAATTCTGAAATTGACGCCTCTTTGATTAGACCAAGTGAATTTGGGTCCATTAAAACCTAAGTCCGTAAGTCCACATGCTTCAATAACACCAATGAACTCTAGACTTTTTCTCATATTGTAAGGAATACCACCCAATTTTTCATCAATATCAGTTATAACATTAAAGTCACCAACTGTGCACCAGGGAATGGTATCTCTAGTATCAGAAATATGAAGTAATCTGTCCCAGAGAGGCCTCCTGAGATAATCTTTACATTTAGCATACACGAAAGTCTTGATATAAGTACCCTGAATTTCTGTGTGGCTAATTTCACACGTGTTGTTCATCAGTTTCTAACACTGTTCAAATAATATCAGTGTTCCAAAAGAGCCAAATTTTTCCATTGATATTACTAGTAGCATGATCCATGTCAAGCATACTTTTAAACATGTTGATCTGGCTGTTGTCTCAGAAGGGTTCTAACACGGCAATCATAGAAATTTGATGGATATTTTTGAGGTTTTTGAGTCTTTCAATAGCACCTTGGATATTGATTCCTCTAGCATTCCATATGATTGTACTAATCATTGGGATGATCTAGAGGTGAAGAGTCTAGTGTTTGGTCTTCCTGCTGTCACAGGAATAGGAGAAACAGGTTGTTTGAGGGGTACTCTGGTAAGGTGGATGCCTCTGGGGGAAAGGCCTTGTGTGTTAGTGACTTGTTGAATTTCTTTTTCAAATCCATTGTCATTATTGGGGCTAAAAGCTTTGGTGAGTGATTCACTAATCTCATCATCTTCATCTTGGTCATTTATAGGCAACTAATCAACATCAATTTCATTTTCCGAATTATCCACTTCGTACTCATCTCTAAATGTGACCTTGGACTGATCTGGGGGCTTCCCAGGAGTAGGGGTGGCATATTTAGCTTTAAGGGGAGCCACATCCATAATCTGATCCATCATTATAAAGTCTTTGCAGGGATTTTCTTCAGGATGACTGTCCTTGGGAGCCTGTTCTTGGTGCTGATGTTCTGCCTATTTTCTCTTGGTAGATTCCCTCTTTTTTTTGCTAGGTTTATTCTTAATTTTAGGAGTAAGAATCTAATTACTTGTGCCTGCCTTGTTTCCCATATCCATGGCCATAGAACCTTTTGGCTGATTGACACAATCCTTATTGATATGAACCTGTTGATTAGGTGTATCTCTGCCTTTTTCCTTGGTTTGGTGAACCTTTGTTTGGTTATGAGGAGTATCATTAGTAGTGGTAGCAGGGGGCTGATTAACCACCCTTCCCCTAGGATCCCCTTCCTGCAAGTTAAAGGTTTTGTCCTGCACATCCAACCTCCCTCCGATAACTTCAGCAGCTACAACCAGTGGGGATACAGGGGAAGGGATATCATTGTCATCACAATGATCATCAACATCAACAATTACAGGGGATGGGGGTGTTGAAATCTGATCACCAGATTTCTCGTCCACATACACAGGTGAGTTAGAAGTCATACATGCTTGTTGCAATTTTTGTTGTTCATTTATGCTGTTGGCGTGCTGTTTTTGTACCTGAGGATAAAAATCTTTACCTTGTTCTTGGTTTTGCTTGTGATGCTTATTTTTTCTTTTTGGTTTGAACTTGCCATTGCTCATCCTTGTTGGATTTATTGTTGGTATTATTCTTCTCTGTATGCTTCCAGTCAGTAGCTTGTTGGTATGGTTGCTTGTTCTCCTTGGTTTGAGCCTGTGGTTGAATACCTTCAGTATGTTGAGTGCTCTGTTTTTCCTGACTTTTCTTTCCAGCCTCCTGATCTTTGTTTTTCTTGATCTCTTCATCTTTTTCTTTCAAGGGGCATTCTCCAATAACATGACCATGATGTTTACAATATATACAATAAGATGGAACATCTTCATATTCAATTATTTGCCATTTTCCCAAGTTAGGGTCCTTTTCAGAAAAGCCCAACCAAACATGTTGAGGTCTTTCTCTAGTGATGTCAATTTGAACTCTAACCTTAGCAACACTTCCCCTAGTTTTTTGCATAGTTGCCGAGTCCAAATATAAGGCTTTACCAATAGGGGACAACAGAGGAGTTAGAATGTCCATATAATGACAGTGCCAAGGAAGTTCCGGCAAGGTAATCCAAATAGGTACTATGGGTGTCTCCTCCGCAGGTTTGAATGTTGGAGTCCACATTTGTAGCTTCATCGATTGACCTGCATTATACATCTTTTGCTTTGTCCATACAGAAATATGATCAGCTTCATTATCCAAGTCAATGTAAATATGCCTTGAATTAAAATGAGTTATCTTGACTCCACCCGTAAGTTGAGTTTGAGCAATAAAACTCTTCCTAATGGCTTCCATTTTAGGCATAACATTGATGAATTTTCCAACCAGGTATACTTACATCTCCCCAGCATCTTACCTAGGAAATCCTCTTCATAGAAAGTAATAGAAGGATAACCTTGACGAGTTCTAATAATAGGCTGATCAATGATCAACGGTGTTGCATTTTTCAGCTGGTTAGCTCGAAGTCTGGTTGCAAGAGATTGAGTCACAGTGGGGGGGGGGGGCAGGATCAGGTATTTGAAGATTGTTATTCCTGTTTATAGAATTGTTCACAGGAAGTTCTTGTAAGTTTTGTTCAAGGTTGTTTTGGCTAGTTTTTTACTGAACAGGTCGATAGACATCAAAGTTGGAGGAAATTTTTATGGGTGGAGGAATTCTAGAACTCATTTGGTTATGGTCATTATGGATATTCTTTTCTTGTTGAGCAACTTTACCCTCCCTACTAGCCTGCACCAAAGAATCACCTTTCTCATGATCATTTTGATTGCTATTTGGATTATTAGGCAGGAACTTAGTATTAGGATTATATTTTGATCAAAGTTAACTGACTTACCTGCCTCCATGCTGCTGATATTTTGTTGATTCCTTCCGTCCTCCTTGCTTTGTTGTATTGTATTGTTTCTAGGATTGTTATTGTCCTTCACTTTCCAGATGACTTTCTCCCCATTATTGTGTTGATTAGCCATTGAATTTCTGGCCTGTTCCTTAGTCTTTGGCATAGTCCATTCCTGGTTTTGCTTAGCTGCTACAGCATGATCAACCTGCGTTATTCCATGGACATTTTCATCTGTGATTACCTGGGTGTTCCTGGGCATTTATTATTGATTCACAACTTCCACCCTTTGATATGGGGTATGCTCATTCTCTTGATTGTTTCTTTGGTTCAGCATACTCATCCTCCTGATTAAATCCCGTTCTTCTTCACTGTTTTGCTCCTCTGCTTGAGCTGCAGCATTGCCCAGTATATTGGAAGAATTGAAAATGTTATTCTCTTGTCGATTAAGTGGTGTTGTTACCTCAGGGGTGTTTTCCTTGTCGCATTAAGTCATTTGTTGTTTAGTATTTTTTTCATTGTTGATCGGATCTCCGGTAGCTTTATCGGAATTAGTGTTGCCGGCGATTGCACTGTCAAAATGATCCAAATTTACAGTTTAGGGTTTAGGGTTTAGGGTTTTAGGGTTTTAGGTTTTAGGGTTTATTCTTTAGAAGTTAGGGTTAAGGGTTTAGGGTTTTGGGTTTTGGGTTTAGGGTATAGGATTTAGGGTTTAGGTTGTACGGTTTTGAGTTTAAGGTTTAGCATTTAAATTTTATGGTTTAGGGTTGAGGGTTTTGTTGTTTTGGTTTTGGGTTGAAGGGTTAGGGTTTAGTGTATAGGTGTTACGGTTTAGGGCTTTGAGTTGTAGTTTTAGAGTTTAGGGTTTAGAGGTTCAGATTTAGGGATTAGGATTTAATGTTTAGAGTTTAGTATTTAGGGTTTAGGTTTAGCCATTAGGATTTAGGGTTTAGGGTTATGGTTTAGGGTTTAGGGTGTAGTCTCTAAAGTTTAGGTTTAGGGATTAGGGTTTTGAGTTCATGATTTAGGGTGTAGGGTTTTTTTTTTTATTATTATTTTTTTTTTATTTTAACGACCCTTGGATGGGTCAGGGGCTTAGCAGCACCCCCAGGCCTTAGCATAAATAAAACAAAAGCTACAAAGAGGGGGACATAAACCTTAGCTCCACAAACGGTGGTGCAGGAGTTGGTAGCCTACTAAGTAACCTTAGTTGGTTCTCCAACTCTTCACCAAACAAAAAGGAACATATATTCTATGCACCTATATGAGAGGACTCCTCCCGATACAAAGATTCTAGGAAGGCATAAATTAGGGAGACTCTCCCCTTACAAGGAAAGATTAAAATTAAAAACTATCATAGCTAGGGGACAGACTAGTAAAAGATGACAGGAGGATCATCAAAAGGAAGGCTTGAAGAAGTTACTGCTCCTTCATAAGTCTTCACGGATTGGAAGAATCAAGGTGGTTCCTTAATTCTTTTCAATTTGCGTCTTCTGAAGCTTGCCATGCCTGCTAGGTCCTGTTGGAAGTATGCTGCGGCAATTTGGGAAGTTGCTGGACGTTGAAGTGTACCTGAGGAGTAGGAATCTGATGGCTGTGTTTAGAGAGTATATCTGCCACAAAATTGGCCTCCCTGAAAGTGTGAGTGCATTTGAAGTGATCAAGTTGAGTGGCAAGCTGGTGTAGGTGTTGCATTTGGGAGGAAATGTTCCAGGGAGTCGATTTGTTGTTCTTGAGCCAGTCGACCAGCAGCTGGGAGTCGACTTCAAGGATCACTTTATTATATTTCATATGTATGCACCATGTTATGCCGAAAATGGCATCTTCCACCTCTGCTTGGTTGTTTGTTCCTGTCCCCAAGGGAGCTGAAAAGGCCAAGATAATTTCTCCAAGGTGGTTCCTGATGACACCCCCTGCTCCTATGGTGCCCGGATTACTCAAAGCACTCCTGTCCGTGTTAAGTTTAACCCACCTGTGTGGAGGTTTGATCCACTGGACAGCAGTAACCTTGGTGTCTTGGGAACAATTCTCGATGACATTACATAACTTGTTCTACCTCAAAGGCCAAGAAATGTAAGGAAAGACTGTGTAGCAGCTTGAAAGTGTCCAGAATTACTAAATGTTTCACCCTGGCAATGTTGGATTGCTTGCCCCCGTACTTAGCAGCGCACCTATTTTTCCACAAATTCCAACAAATAAAGATTGGTGTGGATTGTAAAATCAATTTGTGTGCTTCATTGTTATGATTAGCACTCCACCATCTCATGATCATGTTTCTAAGTGGCAAGAAATCAGTTTGGATACCAAGCGAGATTGCAAAGTACTTCCAAACAGCCTTGGCAAAGTCTCCGAAATTGAACGTATGCTCTATAGTGTCTATACCTGGACAGTGACAGCAGTGACAGTCGCTAGGCTCAATTCCAAAGCTTGAAAGCTTTTCATTAGTGGGGAGTTTTCCCCTAATGGCTCTCCAAAGTAGAAAGGAACATTTGAAAGGAATTTTTGGATGCCAAGTGTAAGTATTGATCTTGGTTTTTTCCCTTTTTTCTCTAATACTGTTCCATGCAGAGGAGACAGAAAATAAACCACTGGTGTTGGGCTTCCACACTGCCTGATCAGGCAGTCCTTGTTGGAGCTGTAGCTGCATGGATAAAATATTATGAACCTGGCTTGGAGGAGCTACCCGTAGCACCTTAGGCATGTTCCAATGTCCATCTTCAATAAATTCCGAAACAGAATCATTGTTGAACCTGTTGCTGTTCGAGGTATAATGAGCTAACGGACCCACTCCTAACCAGTTATCCCACCAAAAGGAACAGGATCCATTTGTGATTTTCCATTGAATATTGCTATCCACAGTGAGTTTATTCTTCATCATCAATCTCCAAGCTTGGGATTCTCCTGTGTCCCATTTTTTACTTATAGGATGGGATCTTTGACAGTACTTTGCTTTTAAAAAATCCCCCCAAAGTGTTTGCTTGGATCTAAATGTCCACCATTGCTTGAATTGGAATGCTTGACACACATCATTCATAAGTCGAACTCCAATTCCCCCTTCATCATAGGGAAAACTTAGATTTTTCCACGAGGACCAATGGTATTTTTTCTTGTCATTCCTCCAACCCCAGTAAAAATCAGCCATAATACTTTGGATTTGATTCATAATAGTGGAGGGTGTGGAGGTAGACGCGAGAATGTGAATGGGGAGCGATTGTAACACATGCTTAATCAAAGTTACTTTGCCTCCATAACTCAGTAGTTTGGATTGCCACCCTGGAATTTTGTTCACTACTTTGCTGATGAGTTCCGAGAAGTTAATTATCTTAGGCCTGCCAACAAATAAAGGGCATCCTAGGTAGGTAAGAGGTGCTTCTTTTTGATGGAAACTTGTATATTTTCTTATCTTGTCGCAGGTGGTTCTGAAAGCATTGGAGTGCACCATGAAGTGGCTTTTTGCTTTGTTAATAAGCTGGCCGGATACCCTCTCATAAGTAGCCAATGTATGCATAATGAGCTTAAGAGAGTGCTTCCTCCCATATGTGAAAATAATGATGTCGTCTGTGAAGCTCAGATGGTTAATTTGGGGCCCTCTTCTTTGCATATAGAAGCCATGGTAGTGAGGATTCTGATGCAGTCTGTTCAAGGATCTCGACAGCACCTCAGCACCTAAAATAAATAGGGCTGGGGATAGGGGATCACCCTGCTTGAGGCCTCTAGTGGAATGGAAAAAACCATGTCTCTTGCCATTAATAATGATAGAGTACCAATTGTTTGCCATAATTCTCCACACCATGTCTATGAAGATTTCATCAAACCCCATCTTTCTAAGGATTAGATAAATATAGGACCAAGACACCCTATCGTAGGCTTTTTCCATATCAAGTTTGATCACTACATTGCTTCCAATGTTAGGTTTTTTGATTTGGTGGATAATTTCTTGAGCTAACATAATGTTCTCTAAAATACTCCTTCCCTTAACAAAAACCCGACTGATTAGGAGAGATCAGATTAGGCAGGATGGCAGCAAATGTGAGACACAAAAGCTTGGAAATAATTTTGTTTGTGACATTACTCAAGCTAATAGGTCGAAACTCTGAAAGTTTATTAGGATTATTTACTTTAGGGAGCAAGACTAGGCAAGTATGTGAAAAATACTTAGGAAGCATATGGCCGCTGACAAAGGAATGGATGACTGCCAGCAGGTCCGTTTTTATAATACTCCAGCACTTCTGGAAAAAACACCTATTCATTCCATCAGGTCCAGCAACTGAATTAGGATTCAAGGAATGGACCACCTCCTTCAGCTCATCCAGAGTTGGTAGCTCCTTCATCCTATCATTTTGTTCCTGCGTAACAATTCTGGGAATGCACTCCATGGGGATTTCATCAATACGCTTTTCTTCCCCTGTAAAGATGTTTTGAAAATGCTCACAAGCAGCCTGTGCAATGTGGTCATCTCCCTGTACCCATTCATCATTATCCTTGAGGATTTTGTGGATAAACAACCTTCTCCTTCTTCCTCTAATCAATGCATGAAAGTACTTGGAATTACCATCACCCTCTTTGAACCACTGAAGCTGAGTCTTTTGTTTAAGAATAGAATCCTCCAACTTCATGAATTTGATATATTCTGCATTAAGACCATGAAGCTTAGTTCTCTGTTCTTCACTGTTGTTGTGAATGAGGTCCTCTTCTGCCAGCCTGACTCTTTCCTCATAATCTCTGACCTTTGCATAAATGTCCCCAAACTGCATTTTGGACCAAGCACTGAGGTTAGAGGCAAGTCTCTTTATTTTCTGATGGAAGGTCCATATGGGATGCCCTTCAGTAGGCCTGTTCCAGCAGTTGGTGACAGTCTCTGTGAACGCAGGTTGATCAGCCCAACAGTTAAGGAATCTGAAGTATTTAGTGTGATTCTCAGGTCTAACAGTCATTTCCATCAGGAGTGGGCAGTGGTCAGACCCCACAGAAGGTAGGTGGGTAATGGTAGTCTGAGGCATAATTTGCAACCACCTATCATTAACCATAGCTCTGTCCAACCTTTTCCAAATTCTGAAATTTATCCCCCTTTGATTAGACCAAGTGAATTTAGGTCCATTAAACCCCAAGTCCATGAGTCCACAAGCTTCAATGACTCCAATGAATTCAATACTTTTTCTCGTATTGTAAGGAATGCCTCCCAGCTTTTCATCAGTATCCGTTATAACATTGAAGTCTCCAACACTGCACCAAGGGGTGGCATCTCTAGTATCCACAATATGGAGTAACCTGTCCCAGAGGGGCCTTCTGAGATAATCCTTGCATTTGGCATACACAAAGGTCTTGATGTAAGTTCCAGGAGCCTCAGTGTGGTTGATTTCGCAAGTGATCTGTTGTTCATCATTTTCGAGTACCTTGCAAGTTATATCATTGATCCAAAATAACCAAATTTTAGCATTGACATTACTAGTAGCATTATCCATGGCAAGCATACTTTTAAACATGTTCGCATGGTCTTGATCTGAGAAAGGTTCCAAAATGGCAATCATAGAAACATGATGGATATTTTTGAGATTCTTGAGTCTTTCTATCACACCGTAGGTATTGATACCTCGCACATTCCATATAATTGTACTAATCATTGGGATGATTTAGAGGTAAATAATCTAGTGTTTGGTCTCCCTGCTGTTACAGGAGTTGTTGAAGAAGGTTTTTTGATAGGTAATCTTTCCAAGTGCATACCCCTTGGAGAAAGTCATTGCTTGTTGGTAACTTGCTGCAGCTCCCTGTCAAACTCTGCATCATTGTTTGGGCTAAAAGCTTTGATTAAGAGTTCACTAGTCTTATCATCTTCATCATGTGCATTGTCAAGTGGATTATCTTCTTCTATTTCATCTTCTAAGTTTTCCACCTCATACTCATCTCTTACAGTCTTTTTGGCCTGATCTGGAGGTTTTCCAGGGGTGGGGGTGTTGTATTGGGCGTTAAGGGGGATCACATCCATAACTTGTTCCACCATGATGAATTTTTTACATGGGTTTATTTCTTCCTGATTATTGCCATTTTGAGTTAGTTCTTGGTGATGTTGCTCAACTTGCTTCTTCTTAGTAGCTTCCCTCTTCTTCTTGCTAGGCTTATTCTTACACTTGGGAGTTTCCACCTGTTTACTGGAGCTTGCTTTGTTTCCCATATCCTTTGCCATTGAGCCTTTGGGTTGATTATCCTTTTTCCTATTGGTATGTACCTGCTGACTTCCTTCTGTGCTGTGTTGTACCTGTTTTTGAAGTTGTTGCGCAGCATTTGTAGTGGTGGCAGGGGTTGGAAGGTCATTCCTAGGGTCAACCATTTGGCTCTCATGCAAATCATGAGACATTTCCCTCCCCTTAGGTAGCCCTTCCTGCAAGTTAGAGATTTTCTCCTTCACTACCATCCTCCCTCCGAAAACTTCAGCAGCTACAAACAGGGGGCTTGCAGGGGATGGGACTTCATTTTCAACACCAAATTCATCAACGTCCACAATAATAGGGGATGGGGGTATAGGAATCTGATCACTAGATTCCTCAATTTCGATTACAGGAGACTTAGCATTCATACCTGTTTTCTGGAAAGCCTGTTGAGTGTGAGGTGTTTGAATTTGCTGTGACTGCGCCTGAGAATTTTGAGTCTTACCTTGATCTTGATTTTGTTGGTTGTTTTTGTTTTTTCTCCTGGTTTGTACTTGCCATTGTTCCTCTTTGTGTGGGACAGCATTTTCAGTTGGCCTGCTTGCATTGTTTTGCCTATTTGATTGAATTTTTTCTTTGCTTTTCTCCTGCTGTTGATTGTTTTCTGAGTTCTGAGTTGGCTACTTCTCGTAACCTTTCTTGTTAGCTTCCATCTCCTTCTTTTGTTTTGTTACTTCATCCCTTTCCTTCACTAGACACTCTCGAAGTACATGGCCCTGGTGCTTGCAGTATAAACAATAAGAGGGAACATCTTCAAATTCTATGATTTGCCACTTACCTAGAGAGGGATCTTTTTCCGAGAAACCTAGCCACACATGTTGAGGTCTTTCTTTAGTGATGTCTATCTGGACCCTTACTTTTGCCACACTTCCCCTGGTTTTTTGCATAGTTGCAGAATCCAGGTATAAAGCCTTGCCAATTGGGGACAACATTGGGGTGAGGATATCCATGTAATAGCAATGCCAAGAGAGCTCTGGTAGAGTGATCCAGATTGGCACGATAGGAGTTTTCTCAGCAGGTTTAAATGTAGGAGTCCACACCTGCAGCTTCATAGGATGGCCTGCAATAAACATCTTCTGCTTTGTCCAGACTGAGATATGGTCAGCTTCATTATGCAAATCGATATAAATATGCCTAGAGTTAAAATGTGCAATCTTAACCCCTCCAGTGAGCTGAGTTTGAGCAACGAAGCTTTTTCTGATGACCTTCATCTTGGGCATAGCATTAGTAAATTTACCTACAAGGGTATATTTACATCTTCCCGGCACTTTTTGCATGAAATCCTCTTCATGAAAAGTTATAGAGGGATATCCTTGTCTAGTAGTTATGATACGGGAGATTATGTCCATGGGGACAAAATTTTTGGTTTGGATGTCTTTAAGTCTAGTAGCTAGGGATTGGAAAATAATGGGAGGGGAGGGATCCGGGATTTGGTGATTAGGATTTTTTGTAAGAATGCTATTCGTAGTAGGTTTGTGATGGTTTTGTTTTGGGCTAGTTTGGTTGGTTCTTTGCTGGTTGGGCCTGTAACTATCAAAATTTGAGGAAACTTTAACGGGTGGTGGGAGGATTTTGGGATGAATATCCTGGCTTAGATGACTGTGTTTCCCAGCATGTCCAGTAGCCTCGTTTCCAGTAGCCTGCACAACAACCTGCCCTTTCCCAAGCTCATTTTGACCACTATGCAATTTATTCCTAGAATTATCACTATGATCATCCTCATTGGGGACGAAATTAACGAACTTACCTGCCTTCTCCTTGTTGGTATTGCTTGGCTGTACCCGTCTATTGTCTTTGCTTTGTTGCATTGTATTTGCATTGGAGTTTATTGTATCTTTAACTTTCCATTTGGTCTTCTCCCCTTTGTCATGTTGTTTGTCTTTAGATATCCCTGAATGAACCTCATCATTTGCCAGTTGTACTTCTTGAATTCCCGTTGTAGCTTGTTCCTGATTCTCCAGCATTTTCTCATGTACATTGCCATCGGTAGATCCCGTTGTGAACAGCTTCTCTTGGTGTTGTTGTAGTGGTTGCATCATTTGGTTTGAAGTATGTTCATTGTCCAGGTTGTGTCCTTGATTCAACACACTAGTCATTTGAACTGATTCCCCTTCATCTCCTTTGTGATGAGCAACATCTTTGGCTGTAGCTTGGTCCTGCAAATTAGACGAGCCAACATTAATATGCTGCTGCTGATTTTGGTGTTTACTTACCTTCTGGAGATTGTCCTCAGCTCGAGGGTTCATTTGGTATGACCCATCATTGACGTTGCTGACCGGAGCTCTGGTGTCTTTGCCAGATTTTATGTTGCCGGAGATTTTACCGTCAAAATGATCCGAGATTTCAGTATGATGTACTCCTTGACCTGGGGATGATTCCGCAGTGGTTGGAGTTTCATTTAACTCATCAGAAGCTGCTCGAATTTGGAGGCGCACATCTCGCGATTTCGCGACAATTTCTCCAAAAATCGCCTTCATAGATCACTCGATTTGTGAGATGGAATCGTTTGATTTTTGGACTGTAGGTAGATCTTTAGATGTCGATTCATGATTCCCAGTTGAATTAACACGAATCATTCCAGATTGTTCTAAGGACATAATTTTTTGAGCCCAGTCCAACTCTTCTTCAGAAATCGCAACATGGATCGCTTCAATTCTTCACAATTTCGAAGAGTTATCTGATGAATCTGATGAAGCGCCCTGTTGGGGTTTGTTGATATTGGAATTCCACGTCGAATGAGACTACTCCGGTGGTCTGAGCTGCTTCCCCGGTGGCTCTATGGCCATTCCGGTGAACTGTATGTTTTCCGCTTGGTGAGAGCAAATTTTGAGTGCGAATTCTTAGAGAGAGAAAAAAATTGAGAAATGAGAAAGCGATGGGGTGTAGGGTTTAGAGATTAGTGTTTAGGGTTTAGGGTTTGGATTTAGGGTTTAGGGTTTAGGTTTTAGGGTTTAGGGTTTAGGGTTTTGGGTTTAGGGATTAGGGTTTATGGTTTATGATTTTTGGTTTATGGTTTAGGATTTAGCGTTTAGGGTTTTGGGTTTAGGATTTAGAGTTTAGGATTACGGTTTAGAATTTAGTGTTTGGGGTTTAGGGTTTACAGTTTATGGTTAAGGGTTTAGGGTTTATTGTTTATAGGTTATGGTTAAGGGTTTAGGGTTTAGGGCATAAATTTTAGGGTTTTGGGTTTAGGGTTTAGGATTTAGGGTTGAGGTTGTAGGGTTCCGAGTTTAAGGTTTAGCATTTAAATTTTATGGTTTAGGGTTGAGGGTTTTGTTGTTTGGGTTTTGGGTTTTGGGTTGAAGGTTTAGGGTGTAGTGTCTAGGTGTTACGGTATATTGTTTCGAGTTGTAGTTTTAGACTTTATGGTGTTGGGTTTAGAGGTTTGGATTTAGGGATTAGGATTTAATGTTTAAAATTTAGTATTTAGGGTTTTGGTTTAGGCATTAGGATTTAGGGTTTCGGTTTATTGTTTAGGGTTTAGGGTGTAGTCTTTAAAGTTTAGGTTTAGGGATTAGGGTTTTGAGTTCAGGATTTAGGGTGTAGGGTTTAGAGATTAGTGTTTAGGGTTTAGGGTTTGGATTTAGGGTTTAGGGTTTAGGTTTTAGGGTTTTGGGTTTAGGGTTTAGGGTTTTGGGTTTAGGGATTAAGGTTTATGGTGTAGGGTTTAGCATTTAGGGTTTAGGGTGTACGGTTTAGGGTTTAGGGTTTAGGATTAGGGTTTAGAATTTAGTGTTTGGGTTTTAGGGTTTACAGTTTATGGTTTACGGTTTTAGGGTTTTAGGGTTTAGGGTTTATTGTTTAGAGGTTAGAGTTAAGGGTTTAGGGTTTAGGGCATAAATTTTAGGGTTTTGGGTTTAGGTTGTAGGGTTTCGAGTTTAAGGTTTAGCATTTAAATTATATGGTTTAGGGTTTAGTGTATAGGTGTTACGGTTTAGGGTTTTGAGTTGTAGGTTTAGAGTTTAGGGTTTAGGGTTTAAAGGTTAGGATTTAGGGATTAGGATTTAATGTTTAGAGTTTAGTATTTAGGGTTTAGGTTTAGGCGTTAGGATTTAGGGTTTTGGGTTATGGTTTATGGTTTAGGGTGTAGTCTTTAAGGTTTAGGTTTAGGGATTAGGGTTTTGAGTTTAGGATTTAGGGTGTAGGGTTTAGAGATTAGTGTTTAGGTTTTAGGGTTTGGATTTAGGGTTTAGGGTTTAGGTTTTAGGGTTTTGGGTTTAGGGTTTAGGGTTTAGGGTTTAGGGTTTTGGGTTTAGGGATTAGGGTTTAGGGTTTATGGTTTAGGGTTTAGGGTTTAACAATTAGGGTTTAGGGTTTAGTGTTAAGGATTTAGGGTTTAGGGTTTAGCATTTAGTGTTTAGGGTTTAGGGTTTGGGATTAGGGTTTAGAGTTTAGGTTTATTGTTTAGAATTTCGTGTTTGGGGTTTTGGGTTAAGGGTTTATGGTTTAGGCTTTATTGTTTAAAGTTTAGTGTTTAGGTTTTAGGGTTTATGGTTTATGTTTTAGGGTTTTGGGTTTAGCGTTTCGCGTTTCGGGTTATAGGTTTAGGGTTTTGGGTTTAGGGTTCAGGGTTTAGGGGTAAGGATTTAGGGTTTAGGGTTTAGGGGTAAGGATTTAGAGTTTAGGGTAAGGATTTAGAGTTTAGGATTTAGGGTTTAGGGCTTTGGTTTAGGGCCTAGTTTAGCATTTAGGGTTTAGGGTTTAGGGTTTTACATTTAGCGATTAGTATTTAGGATTTAGGATTTAGGGTTTATGGTTAAGGTTTAGGGATTAGGGGTTAGTGTTTTGATTTAGGGTTTAGGGTTGAAAGTTTAATATTTAGAATTTAGGATTTAGGTTTTAGGGTTTAGGATTTAGGGATTAGGGTTTAAGGCTAGGGTTTAGAGTTTGGCATTTAGAGTTGAGGCTTTATGGTTTAGGGTTTAGGGTTAGGACTTAGGGTTAGGGTTTAGGGTATAGTGTTTAGGGTTAGGGTTTAGGGTTTAGATACGCTCAAATTACACCTCCCTACAGAAGTATAAGCGATCGTTATCAAGTAAAGAACTCAACTTGTAGGTTGGGGTCGATCCCACGAGGAAAAATTGTTTAGAGTTTACTTTAACCAACAATTATATTTAATTAGTCAAATTACTTCCAGAAACAGGTAATTAAAAGGGAGGTTTGTTTGTGTGTAACAAATAGTAAGAATTTAAAAAGTAATCAGCAATCAAAACTTAACTTTGGTTGATATGAAGATAAGAGAAATAACTAGGGTAAACGTGTTCCCCACAAGCTCATAACGCAGTAGTCCTAGTAACAACAATCCTTTCCCAGTGTATTACATGCAAAGTGATAAGTTAGGTATCTCTAAATCCTTGGTCTGGCATCTAGAGAATTTCACCCCGCACCTTGTACCGGCTACGTGTGTATAATTTACTAACCCTTACCTTTACCTCAAATTAGACATCATAATCATTGTTTGGCTTAGTTATTACGTTGCACCAATCGACACTGGCCTATTAGATAGTATCACACTAAATCTATGTTGATAATTCTTTTCTTGTTGATTACCTCCTTGGTCCGGCAAGTAGCAACAAGGCGAGTTCTAACGCGTGCACTCGTTAAAAAGACTTCTAAACGAAAAAATTATCAATGCATGCAAAACACTATACAAGAATTGCTTATGTACTATTCATACTTTGTCAATCGCTCATGGTTCCCACAACCCTAGTTGTTGATTTAGTTATCCATATTAGCAAGAACACAATTCATAGTTTTAGATGAAGAAATCCTGAACTTACGTAAAGAGAATAATAAACCCAGAAATTCAACATGAATTGCAAAACCAAAATCTTCAAAAAGCACTTAGGAAATCAATAATTGCTAGAGTTGCAAATTAATCTCCAAAACCACAAAGTAAAACTAGAATAGTAATGTCTAACCCCCAAAAACGAGGTTTACATGCCCTATTTATAGAAAACAAATCCTAAATTAAAAGGGAAACAAATTAAGGGAAGTTTGTTTAGGTACGCTTCTTCATTCCACAAGACTGACTTACAGACCGTCGATGGATCTACGGTCCGTAAGTCCCTTCCGTAAGCCAGGACATAGAAAATATTTTAGCTTCCAAAAATCAGCTTCTCTGAAGCAAACGACGGACCTGCAGTATGGACCATAGATCGATCTACAGTCCGTTAATTCCCTCTGTAGCTCCACACTTAGAATCTTCAAAAATCAGGTACTAGAACCCTCGCAGTATCATTCTACGGATCAAGCAGGACGGTCCGTAGATCAATCTACGGACCGTCAATGGATACCGTGGTTCCACACTTGGTCAAATTTCCCTGATTTGTCATCCATACCTTGCCTGCTGATCTATGGTCATCACCTATGGTCCGTAGATCACCTCCGTGAATGCCCTTTTTCTGCATTTCTTTTAGCTGTCTCTACACTTCCGCGCCTAAACATCTTTCCTAAAAAATACAATAAAAACATATAAAAACCAATACAAAAAGGCCCTGGACACACACAACTTTTAAGTGAAATGTATTAGAAATACTGTAAACTTACGGTATATCAACACCCTCAACTTAAATTCGTTGTTTGTCCTCAAGTGACACACTACGACTCTAAATGACACTTGTATAGAAGCAAGCATTTCAGGCCCAAACAATCACATGAATCTCTACCCCCCTCACTTTTCAGGTGCAACTTCGTTCTCTTAGACTCGACAAGCTAATCTATGCGGATCAAACCATGACACAGATCAACCAACTAACACACAACATACACTTTCTCACTGTCACCAAGACACCAACTTTTCGACAATGTAACTAGTGCCCTTACTTCAAACGAAATCCCTTTTGCACAAAAAATGCATGTCATTTATGGTACAAGGATTTATTCAACACTCACACTCAGAAGTAATTTCAAGTACAGTTAGTGCTTAATCCCATAAGCTTGCCTTTATTTTCACTGCTTAGACTCTCCAAACTAGACTCTAAGATCACTATAGGACTTTATTGGCTTGTAACGTTGGTTCAGGGTCAGGTGTGGTACATTTGGGTACTGCTTAGTGACTTCCGGCCCTCCTTGACATTACACTAGACATTTAACCTCTTTTTGCCCTATTTCTGTCATTACTATTGCTTTACCTTCTTTCCTTTCATTTTCTTCAACCACGGATATGACTTTAGACTTTATAGCTCTTTTTACTTTTATTTTTTTTTCTTTTGGCTTTCAACAAGTCACATCCTTTCCTCCCGTTTTCGCTCTTCTTCTTTTTTCTTTTTTTTTTCACATCACTTTTTTTAATATCCATTTTTCTTTTAGTTTCCTCTTTCATAGCCACCCTCAACTTATGGTTTTTCCGTTAGTTGAGGTGCACAATACCCAATGTTGCATCAGGGCCGAGATTGAAGTAACTTTTTACATTAGCCACCCTTAACTTAGGCTTTTGGCCTATGTCGAAGTGCACATGTCCAAGGAGGGACTGGGGCCAACATAGTAGATTATGGGAAGGTGAGTTTGGGGTTTGGAAAGAAAGGTTTACTTTTAGGCTCAAAGTTGGATCAAAGGGAGAAGTTATTTCATTTGGTTGGATCCTTCTTTTAGGCAATTTGTGGACTTTTCAGAACAATGGCCTATGATCACTTCCTAACCTCTAGATTGAATTGTCTTAGCAGGACTAACCGGGCAAGTTCTAGTTTTGCACAAAAACTGTTTGAACACAACGATTCTCACCCACTCTTGGCACATAGTTTTATTATCAGATCATCAGATTAACTCAGTTCAAGTTTCAGCTAAAGTCATGCCATCGAGTTGATTCGTTATTATGTCATACTCAGAGCCAACATATTCAACTAATCGTAGCCTACAACTTCTAGCATACATCCCAAAATCTGATGGGTATCATTTTTCATAAGCAATCATGTTTCTTTCTTTATCATGCTGCTACACATACAATCCTAAGACATGCCGGTTTAATAAAAAATTAAATAGTCTATTGGGGGAAAAGAACACAGGAAAGAAAACCCCAAGAGAGGATTCATGAGTTGAGTTATTCAGACTTCACCCTATCACTCACAATCCATTTACCCCACCCCAAAAAAAATAAATGCACTTGTCCCCAATACATACAGAAACAGTAAAAGCAAATGGATTCGGTGAAGCAAACCTGTGGCGCAAAGCGCCGGCGAATCATCAACAAGTAGGGCTGTCCGGTTTCCCGGAGCCCGCTGGAACAACAGTGGGGGCTCCCTCAGTAGTGCCCACATCAGCAATCATAGCTCCCTCAGTAGTGCTCTCTATCAATCTCTCTGCACCATTAGTGGTGCTCACAACGTCCCCCAAAATAGGCAGAGCTGCTACAACTGGGGCAGAGCTCGATACCCCTACAACTCTCTCACGCACTCTCTGCTGGCGCAACACTTTGTCTACAATCGAGGTCCTCTTTGCCTCCTTCTCCTGCCTACGCTGTCTCTTGAGAGCTTTCTCCTCCTCAGTGCGATAAGAACGGTGTCGCTTTCCTTTGGCATGTGTAGGGGCAAGCTTCTCCTCAGCGGTCCCACTGAATAGAGAATCTAGCACTGTATCATCAGCCAGTGCAGTAGGTGCAACCTGAGGATCAACTAAAGGTGCAGAAATAATGGCATCAACGTCAGTCTGGAGGCTGGCTAAGTCAGCCTGCAAAGTAGATAGATCTATGGCCGGGGCTGATTGCTCAAGGACTCGCAGTTCAAAGGCATCAAGGCGCTTATTAACGGCCTGGACATTCCAGTCCATCATCCCCTCCATCATGCGCTCCATTCTAGCCTCGGACTCGGCTATCGACTTTTGCATCCACGGCTAGATGTGATGCAGCAGGGTGGCCTTCTGAGCTTCCAACTTCTGTACTCTGGCCAATGGGACAACAGTAGCTCCTAACTGTGGTGTAGACCGGGAAGAGCTAGGAGCCATACTAGCTGCTTGAGATGAGGAGCCCGGGACGGTGTTGGCGTGATCTGGGATGCTGGGGTCACCGCCTTGTGCCTGCTCCACTGTGTCTGCAAGGTCGGCACCCAAGGGAGGTACCTCAACCTGAGGCTCTCTACGAGGCGCTGCCACATTTGCCTCATCTCGAATAAGGCCGGTGTCCAATGCCCCTGTAGGGTGGACTAACTTGTCACAATGCCAGATCGGCACTCCCGAGTCTCTGCACAAATGGAAAATTAGACATGGGAAGGGGTAAGTAGTGGAGGTCCTGAATGCCCTCTCGTGAATCTCTGCCATCAGCATGCGGGCAAAGTCAATTTCCACTCCTGCAACCAATGCCGCAACCATGACCGCTCTGTCCCACATGAATTGATTGTCAGTTTTTGTAGGCAACACTCTGTTACGCACCAGCAGCCAGAAGAATTTGGCTGCAAAATTTAATGTGGTCTTCCGAATGCCCAACCGTGGAGCGGCGACCAATTCTACAAGCTCGCCATCTGCAGCAATGTACCTGGCCAATCATAGTAGAACTGCTTCTCGATGCTCAGTGTTCCTCCGGAAAGCGCCACTCCGCACAATGTCTCATCTATAATCAAACTCTGCTGTGTTGAGAGACCAAGAGTGACCTATGGTAGGACCATAGAGAAAACGTCTGATCGTGGCAGGTGATATGTCCACCGGACAACCTCGAACCAAAGTGGAAGTGAGAGGATCTTGAGCTAGGGGCTTTGACCACTTGGAAATTGAACCGCTGAGACTGGCAGCATAGGAAGCATAGAATTCCCGCACAATCTCTTTGCTATGTGTCCCTGGGTCTCTAGCCATCTAGTCACGCTTGTGAGGTTGAACAGCCGGTGAATGTCCAGAACAGTGTGCAAGCTCCCCGTGAGGACTCTGAGCTTCTCTGTAATTAGTCCGGCCATCTTCTGTTAGTCGCTTACCATCTTGGCATCCCAATAAATTTGCCATTGGCCTTCTACACACCACCTATTTAGCTCGCCAGCTACAGGAGTGAGGTCATTATTCTGTGGTGCAGGTATGGACTCCGAGCTAGTTGCCTTATCAGACGAGGCAGCTTGGTCATTCTCACCCGACCTTGTGGCTGATTTAGCATTGGACCCTACAGCATGTGTGGAATCGGATCCTGAAGAATGGGCAGACTCAGAGCCTAAAGCATGGGCAGACTCGAACCCGGACATAGACCCCTCTGAACTAGAAGAAGCCCCAGTTGGTGACCCGATCAATGTGTGCTCCTCATCAGACTAGAGATAGTGACTATGTCGGGAAGCACCTTCCAAGGGGTGCCTCTGCTGCCTCGAGGTGCAGTGCGAGAAGTCCTAGTGTTAAGAGGAACATATGATGGATCTGTGTCGGTGTTTGTGTCCTCATCGATTAATCAGAAACTAGGGGCAACTGATTTTGACTTGCCCTATCTGGAGTAGGTGACCAGCTTCTTGGGTGCCATCGTACCTGCGGAAGCGATATCAGTGTCCAAGACTAACTATAGAGAGACAATAAAAACTTTTAGAACTAAAATCGAATAGTGAGAAAGTCCCAGAAAAATTTCAGACAGAAGCAACAGTGGTCATCCACGGAGGATACCTATGGTCCGTAGACTGATCTACGGTCCATGGATCTCTTCTGTTGATTAGGGAACAAACAATATAGGTCACAGATGAAAACCACGGATGTGCAGAACGGTCCGTAGATTAATCTACGGACCGTAGTCCATGTCCGTGGTTTCACACTTGGTAAATTTTTTTGTGTGCATCCAGTGGCGACCCTCATCTACGGTCCGTAGATGGATCAACGTTCTGTAGACGAGGTATCATGGATGCTATCTGTGCCAGGTTTCAGCCATAATTTACTGATCAATCATATTTGGCCTTATTTTTTTTTCAACATGAACGAAGCCTCATCATGCATTTCAACAATCAATTATGCTAGTTCTTATTTCTTAAGATTCCGATGGATCATTTTACCAAACAAATTAGACAAGTATTGGAGCCCTAAGTCAAAACTTACATATAGACTTACAATCACATACAATAAATCTACACAACCACTATCTATCGTTCCAAGGGCATTGTAATTTTTAAGTTTATCATGCAATTTCATCTAACAATTACCCAAAGTCAAGACCCAACTCCCGACTTTCTATATTCAATCTATGAATCAAAATTCAAAGTGAGGGGAAAGTCTATTACCTTACAAGCAACGAGGAGTGGGGTGATTGTGTGATGACACTATGTTTAGCAAGACCAATGAATCACCTCTGCGCTACTAACCAAACACTGGACCCTTCTTGTGGAGTATGGAATGGATTTTAATTGAAATGGAATGGAATTTGGGAATCTAGGGAAGGGATGATATTATGGGGGAGTTATGGAGTGATTTAGAGAGTTTATGGGATGGGGAAAATGGTTTTGGGAGTAATGGAGGGAATTGGAATGGTTTAAAACATGGGGTTTTTTTTAAATAGGGGGGTCCGGGTTGGGTCAGACAACCTTTTGGTTTGGACTCAAGAGACCCCGTCTACGGTCCGTAGATCAGGACTGTAGATCACTATTAAACTTAGAAAAATTTAGAGGCTTACCTGGGATCTACGGACACCATTTACAATTCGTTGATGAATCTACTGACCGTCAAAGGGGTCCGTAGACCTCTGCACCAGACCATATTCTGCATATTTTTTTTCGTGGTGTACCTGCACATGTAGCAACCAATAGGCAATTATTTTTTTACATTTTCCGGACAGTTATTTTTTAGACACGGACCCTATACTAATCCTAGCCAACACTAAGAACTGAAACACTAAAACACCTACCTAAATTTAGACATAGACGCAATTAAACGAAGAAAGCTAAACTACTAAATGGAAAACAGAACCTTATCGTTGGCTAGATTGTACATCTTGAGTTGCCTCCCAAGCAGCATTTGATTTAACGTCGCGGCACGATGCAATTAGTGTCTTGATTACTCACACTTCATTAAGATTGTAGGTCTCAATCACTTCTTGAACCTTTTCAGCATTTCCCAGATAGATCTTAATCCTTTGCCCGTTTACCGCAAACCTTGTTCAATCCCTATTTTTAAGCTTAACCACTCCATGAGGTTGCACTTTTGTGAGCAGAAATGGCCCGGTCCATTTGGACTTGAGTTTGCCTGGAAACAGGCTCAACCTAGAGTTGAATAGCAGCACAAGATCACCAACCACAAGTTCTCGCTTTTCAATTCTTAGATCATGATACCGTTTCATCTTCTCTTTGTATAAGGCTGAACTTTCATTAGCTTTTAGGCGAAACTCATCAAGCATATTCAACTCATTCATCCTTTGATTAGATAAGGCGCCCCAATCCAGATTTAACTTTTTCATTGCCCACATAGCCTTATGCTCTAGCTCTACTGGTAAATGACAAGACTTCCCATATACAAGTTGGTAAGGAGACATACCTATGGGGTCTTGTATGCAAGGCGATATGCCCATAGAGCATCATCAAGCTTACTTGACCAATCTGTTCTATTAGCATTCACAGTCTTTGCCAATATCTGTTTGATCTCTTTGTTGGATACTTCAACTTGACCGCTAGTCTGTGGATGGTAAGGAGTGGAAACATTGTGACAGACACCATATTTCTCAAGTAGTCCCTTGAACAACTTATTACAAAAGTGAGAACCTCATCGCTAATAATAGCCCTCGGTGTACCAAATCTGGAGAAGATATTCTTTTTCAAGAATGCGGTGACACTTTTNCCTAGGATGCTTGGGGTGTGACCAACATCAACCATGTGAGGGGTTTATACCTTGCCACCAAGGTGTCCGGGTGTGAACGGCATCCCCCAGCCTAAGTTGGGGTTATAGATTGGTTGGATCATGCATACACATATGATATCTACAATTAGTATAGATTTACTTAAACATGTTTTGACTTCACTTTGATCATGCATCCTCATATTGTTATTCATAATGCCTATGAAACTATTTCTTGTATTTCGATTGTGTCCTTGTCTATTGTTGTGTTGCACCCCGCATACTTAGTACATTCCAAGTACTAATGCATATTTTTCCTACATGATGTCACCATGTAGGGACCGGAGCTACTCTTGATCCTTCTCTCCATTCACGTGGCTAGTACGGTGCTTATCCGAGTTTGTTGGTGAGTCCTCAATGATTCGAGGGCTATGTTATGTTTCCTACTCCTATGTTTTGAGACTTTAGCTTGCAATTGTATTTTGACTATGAGGGGAGCCGGTAGTATGTCATGGCCCCCGTCCTATCTTGTATGTAGAGGTGTGCGTTGGACAAGTATTTTGTAAATGAGCTTGACTCTTGTTCTATGATTTCTTTTTGAAATGGTTTGCCCTTAGTCCCTATTTCCCGTTAATTAATGTTGATTGTACTTTCGCGATCGATGAAGTGTGATGACAAGTTTGAGAGGCTTGCTTGGGGTTCCTTCGGGTTCCTCATTCGCCATGTCATGTCTAGGCCCTAGGCTTGGGTCGTGACAGACTCATTCCCATAATATAAATGAAAAACCTAGAACTATGCACCTAAGGAGAGGACTCCTCTCAATACAAAGATTCTAGGAAAACATAAATAAGGGAGACTCTCCCCTTACAAAGGAAAGAATAAATAAACAAGAACCTATTCAAAAGTACTATCCTTAAATCAAGGGTTTTTTTTAAATTCTTTTTAGCCTCTTCCTTTTGAAACTTTGAACTCCTATTTTCTCGTGAATATAGCTACCTCGTACTGCATGTGGCAATTGGTTGTAGTGTAGTAATGTTGGATGATGTCTTTTTTGTGACTTTGCTTGGACAGTAAATCGGCAGTACTGTTGGCCTCTGTGTATATATGATCACATTGAAAGAATTCACATTGGCTAACAAGGTTTTGTAACTCCTGTACAAACTTTTGAATCCTCCAAGGAGGAGTAGAGGTTTGCAATATTCACCTAGTTAAAAGCTCAGAATCTAGTTCAAGTATAATATTGTTGTATCCATGCTGAATGCACCAGTTTAGACCATAACTGGCAGCTTGAATTTCTGCCTGATTATTGGTCCCTTCACCGAGATGTAAAGCAAATGCATAAATGACTCTCCTTGTTCATCT
Organism: Solanum stenotomum; assembly: GCF_019186545.1. Taxonomy (NCBI): domain Eukaryota; kingdom Viridiplantae; phylum Streptophyta; class Magnoliopsida; order Solanales; family Solanaceae; genus Solanum; species Solanum stenotomum. Next base: position 7,766,655 of record NC_064287.1, on the reverse strand, counting down.
CGTAGAATGCCTCCCCCTCCAATCTTTCCAGGATTGTGCAAAGAACTACCATATGTGTTAAGCTTGTATCTGCTAGGAGGGGTTGTTTTCCAAGTCACTGAAGTAACTTTAACATCATGTTTGCAACTCTCGATCAGGTCCACTACTTCTGTTCACTGTGCAGGGCAAATAATGTAAGGAAAAACAGTGTTGAGCAGGTGGAGAATATCTTTGAGTATCATGTATTTGACCCTGCTGCTGCTGGATTTTTTTCCCCGTATTTAGCTGAGCATCTATTCTTCCACAGGTTCCAGCAGATCACTATGGGAAGAATTTCAATAAGAATTTTGTGGGCTTCATTCTTTCCTTGAATATCATTCCACCTCAATAGATGATTACTCAATGAGGACTGTTGGAAAGTACCACCCATTGGACTTAAAAAGACTGTCCAGATATGAGCTGCAAAGGGTCCTTGATTGAAGATATGGTCCACTTCATCCCATCCTTTCTGCATGCAACAGAAACATCTCACTGGCTCCACTTTGAAGGTTGCCAATTTTTCGTTAGTTGGTAGTTTATATCTAAGTGCTCTCCAAACGAGAAGGGACATCTTGAAGGGAATATTCTTATGCCAAATCTGTGAATTGATCACTACATTATTCTTCCTAAGTCTGCAAATTTCCCATGCTGAAGCACAAGAAAAAATTCCAGAATCGTTTGGCTTCCAGACTGCAGTGTCTTTCTCTCCTTGTTGGTATTGAAAATTAGTGCTCAAAATGTGAGGGATGAGTAGTGGCGGAACCTGTTGTCGCAGCTTTCTTTCATTCCATTACCCATTGACTAGAAAGTGAGTAATAGTGGCATTATTGAGGCTGTAAATGTTGGTGGTGTAATTAGAAAGAGCACCTACTCATAACCAATCATCCCACCAAAAAGAGCAGCTACCAGACTTAATTTTCCATGTGATATGATCCTCCACTTTTTCTTTATTCTTCGTCATGTATATCCACACTAAGGACTGACCTGTGTCCACCTTCTTTGCAACTGGATTGGCTCTCTAGCAATATTTGGATTTGAGGAATTGACCCCATAGAGAATCTTTAGCCGTGAAGTTCCACCATTGTTTATATTGAAGAGAAGTACAAATATATGTGAGTCTTCTGAGACCCACACCTCCTTCATCATAGGGCAGGCTAATGGTTTCAAGTGATGCCCAATGGTATTTCCTTTGGTCCTGATCTCTTCCCTAGAAAAAATCAGCAATTATAGACTCTATGTATTTAATAGTAGTGCTGGGAGATGAGATTGCAGCCATAGTGTGAATAGGAATGGATTGCAATGCATGCTTGACAAGAGTGATTTTGCCTCCAAAGCTTAGTATCCTTGCCTGCCATCCACAAATCTTCTTGGATACCTTCTCAACAAGTTGTGAATAATAAATGAACCTTTGTCTACCAATTATAGAGGACAACCAAGGTATGTGATTGGACTGTCCTTCTGTGAAAAACCTGTGACCTCTTGTATGTTGTTGATGATATCTTGGGGGGTGTTTGAGAGGACCATAAAATGGCTCTTCTCTTTGTTGATAAGCTGATTAGAAGTGTGTTCATATTCCTCCAAGGTGGCCATGATGAGTCTCATAGAGTCTTTGTCTGATGAAGTAAAAATAATCACATCGTCTACAAAACTTAGATGATTAATCTGGGGGCCTTTGGACTCTATGTTAAAGCCTCTATACATAGGATTCTGCTGGGTATTGTTAAGCATTCTTGATAAAACCTCCGCACCTAAAATAAATAGGGTTTAGGGTTTAGGGTTTATGGTTAAGGTTTTAGGGTTAGCGTTTTGGGTTTTGAGTTTAGGATTTAGGGTTTAGGGTTTAGGATTTAGGGTTTAAGGTTTAGCATTTAGGGTTTAGGGGTTAGGATTAAGGGTTTAAGGTTTAGGGTTTAGAGTTTAGGATTTAGGTTTTATGGCTTAGGTTTAGGGTTTAGGATTTAGGATTTAGGATTAGGATTTTGGGATTAGGGTTTAGGGTTTAGGGTTTAGGATTTAAGGTTTAGAGTTTGGATTTAGGTTTTAGGGTTAGGGTTTAGGGTTTAGGGTTTAGGGTTTGGATTTAGGGTTTTGGATTAGGTTTTAGGGTTTATGGTTTAGGGTATAGGGTTAAAAGTTTAGGGTGTAAGATTTAGGGTTTAAGGTTTAAGTTTAAGGGTTTAGAGGTTAGGGTTTAGGGTTTCAGGTTGTACGTTTAGGATTTAGGGTTTAGGGTTTCGAGTTGTAGGTTTAAGGTTTAAGGGTTAGGATTTAGGGTTTAGGGTTTAGGGTTTAGAGTTTGGGATTTAGGGTTTGGGTTTCGTGTTTAGGGTTTGGATTTAGGGTTTAGGGGACGGTTTAGGGTTTAGGTTTTTTTTTTTTCAAAAAAATGACCCTTTAGGGGTACAAGGGCTGAGCAACACCCCCAGACCTTATCATATATAAAAACAAGATATACAAGGAGAGGGACATTTACCTTACCTCCAATCCCAAAGATGGGTGTGAATCGACTGACCTACTAAGGTTAGTCGACTCCACTCTATACAAGAAGATGTAATATTAAACTAAGTACCTTGAGAGGACCTCTCTCCTAATACAAAGTTACTAATAATACATAAATAAGGGAGACTCTCCCCTTACAAAAATAAAGGAACTAAGCCTAAACAAAGTGAATCCGAATAGCGTGTATCTCAAGAAACGAATTAAGATATTGTTATATGCCTTAATCGTGCTTATATGAAATGTTGTTGTCCTTTGAGTTAGCAGAAGGACATATGTATAACATTTGTCCATGATGGTGAATACCTTGTTTGTAAAGGCCCTTCTAATATTCAGGGTGGTTGTTTGATTCTTTTCAACTTCTTTCCTCTGAAATTTTGTACTCCTAGTTTCTCCAATAAATAGCTTCCTTTTACTGCCTGGGGTAATTGATGATGGGTGTAGTAATTTTGTACAATGTCTTGTTGGTGACTATGTTTGGCAAAGAGATTAGTTGTACTAGTCGCTTCCGTATAAGTATGAACACACTGAAAAAACACACATTGATTAGCAAGAATTTGTAATTCCTGTATATACTTGTGTATCTTCCAAGGAGGAATAGCAACCTCCAAGAACCACTTAATTAATAATTCTGAATCAACCTCTAAGATGATATTAGTATAGCCATGTTGTATACACCAATTTAAGCCATAACAAGCAGCCTGAATCTTGGCTTGATTGTTAGTCCCTTCAGCAAGAGGTACAGGAAACACATAGACTATACTCTCTTGATCATCTCTTAAAATGCCTCCTCCTCCTATTTTTCCCGGATTGTGTAATGCACTACCATCCGTGTTCAACTTGTATCTATTACAAGAGGAGTTTTCCACATACATAACTATTGTAACTCTTAGTTCCTGTTTCTATTTTTCAATACATGCCACCACTTCAGGCCATATTATAGGCAATTAAAGATATGGAAAAACAGACATAAGCATTAAAAACATATCTTTAATAATCAAGTATTTACTTTGTGGATACTAGATGTTTTTCTTCCATACTTGATTGCACTTTTGTTTTTCCAGAAATTTCAACAAATTAATACAGGAAGAGTTTTAATGATTGTCGTGTGTGCTGTATTCTTCCCTGTAATACTACTCTAACACATTAACTGGTTAATTAATGAAGTCTACTGAAATTGAAGTCTCATGTTGCCTGCGAAAAACTTCCAGATATGGCCTACAAAATGTCCTTGAATGAAGATGTGTTCCACCTCATCCTAACCCTGCTGAATACAACAATAGCATTTCACAGGTTCCACTCCAAAATTAGCTAATGTTTCATTGGTTGGCAATTTATGTCTTATTGCTCTCCATAGGAGAAAAGACATTTTGAAAGGTATATGTCTATGCCAAAGTTGAGAATTAATGACAGCAGTAGCCTTCTTCTTCCTGCATATTTACCAAACTGATTTACAAGTGAACTTTCCAGCTTCAGTGATTTTCCAGATTGCATTGTCTTTAACTCCCTGCACAATCTAAAAATTAGTATTTAAAATAGATGGAATAAGGAGAAGAGGAACGTGTTGTCTCAATTTCCTTTCATTCCATTTTCCATTTACTAGGAAGTGTGCAATGGTATTAAGACTCGATATCTCATTAGTATACTTAGCTAGAGCAGCTCCTCCTAGCTAGTCATCCCACTAAAAGGAGATGCTACCAGAGTTGATTTTCCAGCCTATATGCTTGTCACGACCCAAGCCTAGGGCCTAGACGTGACCGGCGAATGGGGAACCCAAAGGAACCCCAAACAAGCCTCTAGCGTATCATTACACATCCTTGGTCGCGGAAGCAATTAAAATGACCATAAGCAATAAGCATAATCAAAGGGGGAAATCGGGACTAAGGGAGCAAGAGAAAAAAAAAGGAAGAAATAATACGTAAATACCATAGATGAGTCAAGCTCAAGCATAATACACAACTTGTCCAACACCACCTCTAAACATGAGTACTTAGCGGGGGCCAAGACAAACTACAAGGCTCACCCTCATAGTCAAAACATAACTAAAAAGAAAAGTCTTATACATAGCAAAAGATCATGAGCAACGTCCCCGGAATGGAGGACTCACCAATAACCTTGATAGGAAATCGTATTAGCCACGCGGAGGAGGATGGTCAAGCGGTGCTCCGGTCCCTACATGGTGACATCATGTAGGCATAGAGTATGCGTTAGTACGTTTGAATGTACTAAGTATATGGGATGCAATGCAATGCTACAATAGATGGACATCATAGGAAAAATGCATAATCATACCCGATAGATAGCACATTAATGAAATGATATATATAATGACGCTTACATAAAAATCATATTTAGTGGGACGTAGTACATGTGTGGTGAGTGACCATCAATATAGTATTTTCCAAGGCCTACCACCCCCTTGGAGAGGCGAAAGAGGTACAAACCCCTCAATGTGGTTACCCGGGCCTACCACCCCCCGAGCTAGGGACCAAGGTACAAACCCCTCGATGTGGTTATACGGGCCTACTACCCCCCGTACTAGGCAACCAAGGTACCAACCCCTTGATACGGTTACCCGGGCCTACAACCCCCCGAGCTAGGCTTGGTCGACTCACAACACTTATATAGAGAAAATCATATACATGTATCCCTTTCATCATCATTTCAATAATTATATAATCATCCGACTCATAGGATGTACATTGGACATTCCATTTCCTAAGAATTCTATCAATGGCATTTTATCAAACACATGGTGGGCTATTGTTCATGTAGATAAAATTATGTCTTTCAAGAGTATTAAGTCCAACCAATTCCGAAATACATATAAATCAGCCCACCAACAACATACATATATATATCAACCTTCATAATTTGATCATGGAAGCATGAAAACCATAAACATCACATAATAATTCCATTTCATGATAATATGCAAAAATAGACCATAATAGAATGTGTAGTAGTAATTCCATAATTCAAGAGTTCATAAATGATCATAAGGACCCATAAACTTGAAGTAAAATAGAGGATAAATGGTTGGACTTGTGGAAAGGAAGGTTTCCACAATCAACCCACATACCTCAACTTTGGAGAATCCTTGATGAAGATTGGAATGGAGAATTGATGCTTGAGATTGAGTCTTGAATCCGGAATTAGAACTTGAGATGTTTGAATTTGGTTGAAGATCTTGGTGGAATTTTGGAGAGGGATTAGTGAGTGTTTTTGAGTGTTTTGAAGCTAGAAAGAAATATAACTAAGTATGGGACAATCCTCTTTTTTATAAAAGAAAAACGTCCCAGCCCGCTACAGTAACTTAGCTCTCTGGAAATTGCAATTCTGCCCGGACAGGTTTTACGAAAATGGTCATAACTCCTTCATCCTAACTCGAAATGAGGTGAAACCAATTGAATTGGAAAGATAACTCGAAGGGCTTTAATTTAATAGTTAGTGGCCCTTCCAGTTCCTTGTGTGCTAAGAGATATGCCCCTTTAAAGTTGACCCTGAAAATCACATTTTTTGCGATTTTCGAATTTTGATACGGTTGCTCTAAAATTTGGGTTAGAACCATTTCCCACTCAATTTTACCCCCTGAATAACAATATGAAGTCGAATTTCCGAAATCATACACGGATTTTGAGATATATGGAAATTACAATTATAGGTGTTTCCGAAGCACATTTTCGGACATTTTTGGGGTCGTTTCAATGCTCTTCAACTTTATTCTTGTTTTTCATCATGTATCTCCACATCAATTACTGTCCAGTATCCACCTTTTTTGCAACTGGATGAGCTCTTTGACAATATTTGGATTTAAGAAATTGACTCCATAAGGCTAATTTAGACCTAAAACACCACCATTGTTTGTATTGTAAGGATGTACATATGTCTGAAAGTTTCCTGATCCCTACCCCTCCTTCTGTATATTGTAATCTCATGGTGTCAAGAGAATTCCAATGGTACTTCTTTTTATTCTGATCTCTTCCCAGTAGAAGTCAGCAATAATCGCCTCAATGTATTTAATAAAAGTGCTAGGGGAGGAAATTGCAGCCACAGTATGTATAGGTATAGATTGCAAGGAATGTTTGATCAAAGTAATTTTGCCCCCAAAACTAAGTACCCTTGCCTGCCAGCCACACACCTTTTTGGAGACCTTCTCAACTAAATGTGAATAATAAATGATCTTTTGTCTGCCAATATAAAGAGGATATCCTAGATCAGTAATAGGACTGCTTTTCTGGGAAAAATTAGTAACTTCTTGAATGGTATGAATGATGTCCTGTGATGTATTGTCTGAACCCATAAAATGACTCTTTCCTTTGTTAATAAGCTGGCCAGAAGTACGTTCATAATACCCTAAATTGTCCATAATAAGCTAAACGGATTGTCTGTCAGTGGAAGCAAAAACAATAACATCATCTGCGAAACTCAAATGATTGATTTGAGGTCCTTTAGGCTCCATAGAAAAGCCTTTATAACTTGGATTCTGATGTAGAGAATCAAGCAACCTGGTCAATACCTCTGCTCCTAAAATAAATAAGGCAGGGGATAAAGGGTCTCATTGCTTAAGTCCTCTAGTGGAATGAAAGAAGCCATGTATGTGACCATTAATGATAATAGAATACCAATTGTTACTCATTATTCTCCAAACTAAATCAATAAATAACTCCCCAAAACCTAATCTCCTTAGAACCAAACATGTGAATGACCAAGACACCCTATCATATGCCTTAGTCATATCAAGTTTGATAACCACATTGATTCCTGTATAGGGTTTTTTGATACCATGAGTAATCTCTTGTGCAGGCGTGATAATTTCTATAATGCTTCTACCTCTAACAAATCCAAACTGATTATCTAATAAAAATAGGGGGAAAATAGTAGCCAATCTCATGCTCAATATTTTAGAAATTATCTTATTGGTAAAGTTACTAAGGCTGATAGGTCGAAGGTCAGTGAATTTTGTAGGCTGTTCAGTTTTGGAAAGCAAAACCAAACATGCATGAGACATGAACTTAGGCACAATGTTACCACAAAAGAAAGATTGTACAGCTGCCAACAAATCTTCTGTAATGATACTCCAACAAGCTTGATAAAATTTACCCCCTATACCATCTGGACCTGTTGCTGAATTTGGGTTCATAGCAAACACAACTTGTCTGAGTTCCTCTATATTAGGCATTGCTTGCATCATCTCATTCTGTTCAGGAGTGACTACTGTAGGAATAAGCTGAATAATTCTTTCATCTATTATATCATTCTAACTAGTAAACATTTGTTGATAATAATCACAGGCTGCCTGTGGTCTTTGTTCCTTACCCTATATCCACACCTCATTTTCAGTACAAATTTTATGTAAAAATAACCTCGTTCTTCTACCTCTCATCACAGCATAACAGTATTTGGTATTGGCATCACCATCCTTAAACCATTGTAATTGTGTCTTTTGTTTAAGAACAGATTCCTCCATTTTCAAATACCTAATGTAGGTTGCATTCATTTGATGTAGTTTTTGTCTAACAGTTTCATTGTTGTTTGTCATAAGTTCTTTTTCAGATTTCCTGATATTTTCCTAAAACTCCTTTACCTTAGTAAAGGTATCTCCATACTATTGTTTAGACCAGTTGCTAAGTGTGGATGTTACTGTTTTCATTTTCTGATGTAATCTCCACATTGGATTGCCAGTAACTCCCTTTTCCTAACACTGTTGTACTATTTTCAAAAAAGTGACATTGTCAATCCGAAAATGTAGGAACTTGAAATATTTGATATGACTCTCATTAACCCTAGTCATTTCCATCAACATAGGACTATGATCAGAACCAACAGAAGATACATTCTGAATAGTAGTTTGAGGCATAACCTCTAACCATTTATCATTAACCACAGACCTATCTAATCTCTTCCAAACTCTAGCTTCTGCCTCCCTTTGATTGCACCATGTGAATGATAGCCATGTGTATCCTAAATCAGTCAATACACATGCCTCTATCACTCCAATAAAGTCAAAGCTCTTATTCATATTGTAAGGTATTCCCCCAAGCTTCTCTTCTATAGAGGTGATAGCATTGAAATCACCAATTGTACACCAAGGTAAGTCCATATTAGCATAAAAGATTAGCATGTCCCACAAAGGTCTCCTCATATATTCCTTACATTTAGCATAGATAAAGGACATCATGATTTTCCAGAATATGACAAGTCACTTCCTTAGACCACAACACCCAAATTTTCCCATTAGGATTACTGACTGCATGATCCATCCGTAGTTGACCTCTTACTATATCAATATGAGAATTATCTACAAATGGTCTCAGGATAGCAATAATAGATAACTGATGAATTTCCTGGAGTGTTAGAAGATTTTCCAAGAATCCTTTGGTATTGATACTCCTAGCATTCCTGCAAATGGATTTAATCATTAATAACCTTTTGATTTGGACCTAGCCATGGGCCTGTTAGAGGTGTCAGACATGCTGGTAATATGCTGATGAGGGTTGTGTCTAGTTTGTTTCCTTCCCCTAGGGGATAAACCCTCTTGTTTTGTCATTCTTTGAACATCAGTGCATTTATCTTGGAAGGAGGAACCAAAAAATTGACCCGTATGTTTCATGATATCTTCTGCATCTTCATCAGACTCTTTCATAGATTGATTATTAGGATCCAGCTCATCCTTAGAGTTAAGTACCCTATAATCATCAGGAGGCACCTTAACCATGTTACCCTTATTAACCTGTTCATTATTATGTTCCTCAGTCTGTTTACTTGTATCTATACCAGCTGAATCTTTACCAATACTCTGTTGCAATTTCTTTTTTATAGCCTCTCTTTTATTTTTACTCCATCTGTCCCCTGATTTGTTATTAAATCTGCCCTATTGTTGCCCTGTGTCTGTGACCTGTTGAGTTACAGTTTTCTGTTGTTTAGTAATAGGGGTAGCAGGTGCTCTAGAGTCTCCACTATGGTCAAAATCCACTTCCTCATGTCTAACATGAGTCTGTTCCCCCCCTCCCCATTGGACACATTTTCCAATAATTGTGTATGCAATATGATATTATTCCTAATAAGCTCCACTTTAGGCTTGGTGTATCTAAATTTCCTAATGAGAGTATATTTGTAAGCTGCTGCTAAATCTCTCATCACCTCTTCTTTCACATAGAAAACAGCAGGAAGGCCTTGTTTAGTGGTAATTTCAGGAGCTGTCAAAGTAATGGGAACATCACATTTGGCCTGATTATATTTAAGTCGATTGGCATAAATTTGCACGACTGTATAAGGGGCCGGTGCAGCCAATGGATAAGTTTTGGGAGGATTAGGAGGATTAACTTGAGGATAATCACTCCTAATATTATTTGTATTAGCTTTAGGAACTTGTTTATCAAAATTGCTAAAAATTCTAAGAAAATTAACCTGATAAACCTACTGTTGATCAACTCTAATGTTAGATTTAACCGTATTACCTTTCCACTATACTTTAGCAACCCAAATTTTCATGTGATCATTCTCACTTCTAAGATGCTCATTACTAGAATTTAAATGGGCTTGAGTTGTAGAAATTACAGTTGAACGAGATTTATCAATATGAATTATACCTGTGTCCTTGCCCTGTTTCTTGATGAGTTGCTCATCCATATGAGAAGTGCTAGATTGTCCCAATTCTTGAACATGTTGTTTTCCTTCCCTATGTTGAATTTGTGTCTGTGCTAACACACACATCTCCTCTTCGTAATGAAATTTTTCAAGATTCTTCGAAGGAATTCTGGCAGAACCGCCTGAACCACAATTCCACCATGGAATGTACTTGAAGCTTCAATGTTATGACCACCACGACCAGTTTTACAACCCTCAATAGTAGACTTATCGTGAATTTCTTCAACAGTGCTTCGATTTTGGTGGCACTTTTGGGATGATTCATCGAAACTCTTGGCCGCCGTCGCTTATGGATTTTGGTCAAATGGGACGGTGAAATCGTGGGATTTTTGACTGTTATGAACATCTTGAGATTGTGATTCTTTTTCTCCAGTCCCTTTTACTCGATTTTGACTCAAATCTTCCATGGGATTATTAATACGAGTTCCATCCAACTCCCTTTACGCTATTGCAGTATGGATTGCCTCTTCTCTCACCTAAGAGGAGTTGTAGGTTGATTCTAAAGATGATTCTTGAAGTCTGGAAGATATATTTGGCTTGTGCATCACAGTAGATGGATTTGGTGGTCTAAATCGATTAGTTGGCAACACTCCTTCCATTATATGGATGCTGAAACATTATGAAATTAGCCGAGTTAGCTAATTTCTTGAGAGAATTCTAGAGAGATAAATTTTTAGAGAGAGAAAAAATTCATGAAATGATGAGGGTTTAGGGTTTAGGATTGAGGGTTTAAGGTTTTCATTTAGGGTTTAGGGTTTCAGTTTAGGGTTAGGGTTATGGTTAAGGGTTTAGGGGTAGGGTTCAGGATTAGGTTTAGGGTTTAGGGTTTAGGTTTAGGGCTTAGGGCTTAGGGTTTAGGGTTTATAGTTTAGGGTTTAGGGTAAAAATTTTAGGGTTCAGGATTTAAGTTTTAGGGTTTATAGTTTAGGGTTTAGGGTTTCGATTGTAGGTTTAGGATTTAGGGTTTAGGGTTTCAAGTTCTTTGTTTAAGGTTTTTTTATTTATTTATTTATTTTAACGACCCTTGAGTGGGCCAGGGACATAGCAACTCCCCCAGGCCTTAGCATAAATTAAAATCAAAGAATTACAAAGAGGGGGACATAAACCTTACCTCCGGTCCTATGGTGGTTCAAAAGTCGACCTACCTACTAAGGTTAGTCGACTCATCCCCATATTAGAAAAGGTAATCTTATAACTAAGCACCTAAGGAGAGGACTCCTCTCAATACAAAGTTACTAGGAAAGCATAAATAAGGGAGACTCTCCCGTTACAACGGAAGAAAAAAGAAACCTATTCAAAAAACTATATCTAACCAAGACATAGTCCTATTGAAAAGGCAGCTATCCGACAATAAACTCAAGGGTTTTTTTTAATTCTTTTCAACTTCTTTCTTCTGAAACTTTGAACTCCCATTTTCTCTAGTATATAACTTCCTCTTGCTGTATTTCATAACTGCATGTAGGTATAATAATGTTGTATAGTTTCGTGTCTGTGGCTCTATTTGGACAGGAAATTTGCAGTGCTTTTTGCCTCTATATTCGTATGAAAACACTAGAAAAAATTCACATTGGTTACCAAGAATTTAGTGTTCCTGTACGTACCTTTGAATCCTCCAAGGTGGAGTATAAATCTGCAACAACCATTTTGTTAATTATTTTCTGTCTACTTCTAGAATAATGTTGTTGTATCCATGCTGAATGCACCAATTTAGACCATAGCTGGCAGCCTGTATCTCTGCCTGATTATTAGTTCCTTCGCCAAGAGGTATCGCAAAAGCATAAATGATATCCTCATGCTCATCTCTCAAAATACCCCCCCTCAAATCTTTCCCGGATTGTGCAAGGCACTACCATCTGTATTATGTTTATATCTATTGGGAGGGGGTATTTTCCAAAGAATTAAAGTGACTTTAACAACATGTTTGCAGCTTACAATTGTGTCCACCAATTCTGTCCACTGCAGGGGCCACTGAACGTATGGAAAAATAAAATTGTGCAGTTGGAGAATGTCTTTGATGATCATGTACTTGACTCTTGTGGTGCTTGATTTTCCCCCCATACTTTGTTGAACACCTATTCTTCCATAAGTTCCAGCAAATCACTATGGGCAGTGTCTGAATAAGAGCCTTATGAGCTTCATTTTTTTCCTTGCTACCACCCCAACTCAATAAGTAGTTGCTCAGTGAAACCTGCTGGAAATTAATTCCCATAGTACCTGTAAAGAATTTCCAGATATGAGCTGCAAAATGCCCTTGAATGAAGATGTGATCCACTTCATCCCAACCTTGTTGAATGCAGCAGGAGCATTTTACAGGCTCCACCCCAAAGGTTGCTAATTTCTCATTGGTTGGCAATTTATTTCTTATTGCTCTCCAAAGGAGAAAGGACATCTTGAAAGGGATATTTTTGTGCCAGCTTTGAGAATTGATCACTTCAGCATTCTTCCTATATCTGCAGATTTCCCAGGCCGAGGCACAAGAGAACTTTCCAGATTCATTAGGTTTCCAAACTGCAGTGTCTTTAACTCCATGTTGGTATTGGAAATTAGTGTTAAAAATGGGATGAATGAGCAGTGGAGGGACCTGTTGTCTCAGCTTTCTTTCGTTCCATTTTCCGTTGACAAGAAACTGAGCAATAGTATCATTGTTAAGACTGGATATATGGGTGGTAAACTTAGCCAAGGCACCTCCCCCTAACCAATCATCCCACCAAAAAGAGCAGCTTCCGGAGTTGATTTTCCAATTGATATGTTCTTCCACTTTGTTCTTGTTCTTCATCATATAATTCCACACCAAAGATTGACCTGTATCCCCCTTCTTTGCAACTGGATTGGCTCTCTGACAGTATTTGGATTTAAGGAATTGACCCCAAAGAGAAGATTTAGATCTGAAAGTCCACCATTGTTTGTACTGTAGAGAGGTACAAATGTCTGTAAGTCTTCTGATCCCCACACCTCCTTCTGCCCGAGGTAAACTCATTGTTTCAAGAGAGGCCCAATGGTATTTCCTTTTGTCCTGATCCCTTCCCCAGAAAAAATCTGATATAATAGATTCTATATACTTGATAGTAGTATTGGGAGGGGAGATAGCAGCCATTGTATGAATAGGTATGGACTGTAGAGCATGCTTGATCAAGGTGATTTTGCCTCCAAAGCTGAGTATCCTTGCCTGCCACCCACAAATCTTCTTAGAGACTTTCTCTACCAACTGGGAGTAGAAAATGATCCTTTGTCTACCAATATATAGGGGGCAACCTAAATATATAATTGGACTGTCTTTCTGAGAGAAACCTGTGACCTCCTGAATGATGGTGATGATATCTTGAGGAGTATTGGTTGGTACCATAAAGTGACTCTTTTCTTTGTTAATAAGCTGATCAGATGTATACTCATACTCCTCCAATGTGTCCATGATGAGTTTCATAGATTGTCTATCAGTGGAAGTAAAAACAATCACATCATCAGCAAAACTCAAGTGGTTAATCTGGGGGCCTTTGGACTCCATGCTAAAACCTTTATAAATTTGATTATGTTGCAAAAGGTTAAGCATTCTTGAGAGTACCTCCACACCTAAAATAAATAGGGCCGGAGATAGGGTATCACCTTGCTTAAGGCCTCTAGTTGAGTGAAAAAAACCATATCTATGGCCATTAATAATGATTGAATACCAATTGTTGCTCATGATTCTCCAAATTAAGTCGATGAAAAACTCCCCAAAGCAGAATCTTCTCAACACCAAAGAAGTAAATGACCAAGACACTCTATCATATGCCTTGGTCATATCTAGTTTGATAACAACATTATCCCCCTCTTTGGGCCTCTTAATTCCATGAGTGATTTCTTGAGCCAGCATGATGTTTTCTGTTATGCTTCTCCCCCTTACAAATCCTGATTGATTTTCTGAAATTAGTAGGGGGAGAATGTTTGCCAATCTCATACTCAAAAGTTTGGAAATGATCTTGTTGGAGAAATTGCTGAGACTAATAGGTCTGAGATCAGTGAATCTATTAGGTTGCTCAGTTTTGGGAAGTAAAACTAAGCAAGCATGGGACATAAACTTAGGCATGATATGCCCACAAAAGAAAGACTGCACTGCTGCCAACAGGTCTTCTTTAATGATGTTCCAGCATGCTTGGTAAAACTTGCCCCCTATACCATCTGGACTAGGTGCTGAGTTTGGATTCATGGCAAACACCACCTGTTTTAGTTCCTCCAAGGTAGGCATTTCCTGCAGCATATGATTCTGTTCTAGAGTGACTAAAGTAGGCAAGTGTTGAAGGCTTCTTTCATCTATTCTGCAGTTTTGGCCAGTAAACATTTTCTGAAAATATTCACAACCTGCCTGCGCAATCTGATCATCACCTTGTATCCACACATTATCATCAGTACAAATTTTATGCAAAAATAATCTTCTTCTTCTTCCCCTCATCAAAGCATGGAAGTATTTGGTGTTGGCATCCCCTTCCTTAAACCATTGGAGCTGAGTCTTTTGTTTAAGAATATATTCCTCCAGCTTAAAAAATCTAATGTAGTTGGCATTCATGAGATGTAACTGCTGTCTACGATCCTCTGTGTTATTTGTTAGGAGTTCTTCCTCTGCTTTCCTAATTGTCTCCTCATATTCCTTGACTTTAGCATATATATCCCCATACTTTTTCTTTGACCAATTGCTAAGGGTAGAAGTTAACCTCTTCAATTTCTGATGCAATTGCCACATAGGGTTACCAGTGACTTCCCTATCCCAGCAATCCTGAACAGTCTTCATGAAGTTGTCATTGTCTACCCAACAGTGCAAAAATTTGAAATACTTGGTGTGACTTTCCTTTTTCCTAACCATTTCCATCAACAATGGGCTATGATCAGAACCCACAGAAGGAAGATGTTCAATAGTAGTTTGAGGCATAACCTTAAGCCATTTATCATTAACCATGGACCTGTCCAGCCTCTTCCATACTCTAGCCTGTGTAGCCCTTTGATTACACCAAGTGAAATGAGGCCCTGTGTAACCAAGATCAACCAAGCCACATGCTTCAATCACACTAATAAACTCAAAGCTCTTGTTCATGTTGTAAGGCATTCTCGCTAATTTCTCCTCTATAGACGTGATAACATTAAAATCTCCAATGGTACACCAAGGGATATCCATGTTAGCATATTGAAGTAAAATGTCCCACAGAGGCCTCCTTAAATGATCTTTACATTTAGCATAGATGTAGGACATCAAGAACCTTTCAGTAAGATCAGCATGTTTGAAGTCTCCAGTGATATGTTGTTCACAATTCTCATGAATACTGCCAGTGATTTCATTAGACCAAAAAAGCCAGATTTTTCCATTAGGATTACTAACTGCATGGTCCATTTGAAGTTGGATTCTCACCATGTTAAGTTGAGAAGTGTCTGCAAAGGGTTCAAGAATAGCTATCATAGATAGTTGATGCAATTTCTTGAGTGTTTGAATTCTCTCTAAGGAACCTTGGGTGTTGATACTCCTAGCATTCTAACACATGGTATTAATAATTAAAAACCTTTAGATTTGGACCTTGTAATGGGCCTGCTTGGAGCAGGAGAAGTATTGTTGTGCTTGGTTTGTCTGTGCTGTTTCCTACCTCTTGGAGATAGACCATGCTGTTCTGTAAGTTCCTGTACCTCTTCTGGGCATTCATCATGAAAGGTGGAGCCAAATGCTTGAATTAGATGGTTACTAAGTTCTTCATCCTCTTCATCATACTCCTCAATGGACTGGTTGTCAGTATCCAATTCATCTTCAGAATTCAATGCCCCATAATCATCTTGAATTTGTCTGCCTTTTCTGGCTTTGTTTGCAACCTGTTTCTCTATCTGTTTTCCTTTGTCTGTTAGCTTAGGTTCCTGCTCAGAGTTCTTTTAAAACCTCTTTTTTATAGCTTCTCTTTTCTTTTTGCTCAACCTTTCTCTAGATTTATTATTAGATTTCTGCTGCCCTGTATCAGTTATCATATCATTCTCTTTCTGAACTTCTTGTTGACTTGCCTTGTGTTGATTTGAATTAGGGGTAGCAGGGGCTCTAGAGTCATTTCTATGGTCATTATCCACAACCTCATGTAGAACATGAGTCAATTCCTTCCCCCCTTTGGACACCCCTTCCTGCAGGTTAGTGTGTATCTCATGTACCCTCCCTTCCATGCCTCCAACAACTTCCTCAACAACAATAACAACATCATTATTAAGGGGTGCAGGGGGTGGGAGCACAGAGTCAATACCTGTTTCTTAAGTCACCTCTCTATTTTGAATGTTGCCTGAATTTCCTGGAGCATGTTTACTGCCTTGTAATTCATTCAAAGCCTCAATAGTTTGTTTTTTCTGCTTTTTTGGTGAAGCAGGCTGATTAAATTTTCCTGAGCCTTCACCGAAGTGGTTTTGTTTGACTGGTTTACTGGCAGTAATTTGTACTTCTTCAGTTTCTTGATTATTGCTTTGATCCTGTGAATCCAGATTAATATACGAATTATGATTGATAATAGTATCTTTACCTGACTTACCTTGCTGCTGCTGTCGTATGTTGGTAGGTGTCTTGTCCTGAGGTGAGGTTGATCTGTCCTCAATGTTGTGATTGATCTTAATGTGTTTTCCTATTTGTACCTGCCACTGCTCTTCCTGTCGGGTGTTAGATTGTCCTGGTTGTTGTTGTTGGTTTGTGTCCCTAGTAATGTGACCTGTTTCCCTGTTGTTCTGGTTGTCTTTCTCTTTTCTATTGTCTTTCCCTTGCTCAGGTTTGGTTTTGTTTTTCTTCTCATTCTCAGCTTCTTTCTTTTTCTTGTGCTCCTCA